>NW_026056723.1:0-571 GCF_023757985.1 Alternaria ethzedia
ATTCTAGATAACTAAACTATTCTATAACTAATAGACTGGTAAAATATTATTAAAGAAAGCTAGTACTATATAAAGCTAGAATAAAACTTTAATAAGTTTAGGTTAGAATAATAAATAAGTATAAGTAATTTTATAAATAAGAAACTTACTAGAGTATATATAGAAAGGCTTAAAAAGAACTTTTTAAATAAGTTATATATAAAGTAAAAAACTAATAAAGAATAAGTATATTAAAGAAAGAAGCGATTATATATATACTAAAGTAGAAATAAATACTATTTTATATAGTACTTTTTACTACTAGCTATAAACCTTTTTAGTTTTACTTATATTAAGATAGTAAGCGCTCTACGCGCTAAAGTAAAGAAGAATAGTAGTAATAATAAAGTTTTTAATTTAGAAAACTAAACTTTTGTACCTAAAGTTATAGATAGAAGAATTAAAATTAAAAAGAAGTAGAAGAATAAGTAGAAATTTAAAGAGAAATAGCGTAATAAAACTCTAATAATAATATACATACTAAATACTACTAAAGTTACTTATACTATAATTAATACTAGTTATCTAATAT
>NW_026056724.1:0-571 GCF_023757985.1 Alternaria ethzedia
TTTATATAGTATCTTTAGCGCGCGTGCTATACTAAAATAAAGAATATTTATTTACGTATTTATATTAATAAAGTATTTAATAGAATTACTATAAATATAAATCTAAGTCTTTAGTAAGTCTATCTAGATAAACGCGCGTTTAGCGCGTCTTTATACTTTATATACTACCTTAGTAGATATATAGTTAAGAGTATTACTCTAAAAGTTACTATAACTAGTAACTTTATATTAAGTTTACGTATTTAAGTAGTATATATTAATAGTATTATAGAAGGTATTAGTATTATATTAATATAACTAAGTAGTTAGTAGAAGTTATAATAGATATTTATAGAAGATATAATAGTAGAGCGTAAACGTATAAAAGAGTATATAGATTTTAGATAAAAATAAAGTCTATCTAAAATTTATAGCGCAGCTAGCCTTAAAGCTATTTACTATTCTAATACTATCTATACTAATACTATTCTTTTTTAGAAGATTACGTAATTAATTAGTAATATTATTCTAACTAATTAGGTTAGAAACTATTACCTCTTATACTTTCTAACTTAGAAGTGCTATTATAATA
>NW_026056725.1:0-571 GCF_023757985.1 Alternaria ethzedia
GACTAAAGCTTAATATAGACATAGTTTTTTTTTTTATAGCTTACTTATTAGTTACTCTAATCTTTAAGAACTTTTATAATACTTTATACTTTATAGACTATATAACTAAGAAAGAGCTCTTTATTAAAAGAAATAATAGTTCTTTTATTACTAAAGTACTTAGAAATATAGCTTCTAAGAGAGAAACTATTTAGTATAAAAAGGCTAAGTACACTAATACTTACTATATATATAATAAGAAGAGTTATAAGATTACTAATTATAAACTTTATAATAACCTTTATAACCTAGATTAGATTAGTTACTATTAGAATAGTAAGCGTAAATAAAAAACGTACTATTTTAGCCTACTCTATAATTATCTTAACTAAATCTCTAGTACTTCTCTATTAACTTATAAGCTTAAATAGCTTAGATCTAAGATTAAGAAGTATTTTAATATTACTAATAATATAATAGAATAGCCTATATCTAGTATTCTTTTTAAGAAGTTTAAGAGAAACTCTTACTCTAAGTATATTCTTAAGTAATTAAACTTAGCTAATATAATTACTTACTTAGACTATTATAT
>NW_026056726.1:0-570 GCF_023757985.1 Alternaria ethzedia
AAGCCTAATAGCCTAGAAATTAACTCTATTAGTTTAGAAATTACTTTATAATAGCCTAGAATGCAGCTAATAGCTATAGAAATCTAGGTATTTAACTAGTAAGAGATAATTCTAATAGTAAGATCTAGGCTTCTAATCTTTTCTAGGTAAGGTTTATAGTATAATTAATAGCTTAATAAGCTGCGCTAGCTTTCTATATAGATATACACTTAGGCTAGAATTAGAGACTTTATAATAATAAGTTTTCTAATTCTTCTCTTTTTTACTATAATTATCTACTTCTATATTATTAAGACGCTTAAGCTAATAAGCTAATAAAGCTATCTATCTATTTAACTTATCTACTTAAGATTCTTAGCTTTTAAGTCTTAGTGCTCTTAAGCTCTACGCTTAATTCTCTATTCTACTTATTACACTACTCTACTTACTTCTCTATTCTCTCTATTACTATAGTAAGTTCTTACTCTTATACTTAAATTAATAGCTAACTATTATAATTTAGTCTAATAATCTAACTTCTAACTCTAACTCTAGCTGTAAGCGTTAGCGCTCTAGCTTCTACTATAATAG
>NW_026056727.1:0-568 GCF_023757985.1 Alternaria ethzedia
ATAGCTATTATAGCTATAGGTGTGCTTCTTAAGAAGTAATCTAACTAGAACACCTAGTTCGCGCTTCTTAAGTAATACTATAATAAGAAAAGTATCTAAAAAGAGATTAATTCTAATCTTCTAGATATTAAATATATAAATACTTTAGAGCTTAAGTTTCTTAACCTTTTAGTTCTAGAGTCTATAGCTCTAGCTTCTCTCTCTATAAAGCTAACTAAAGATTAAAAGAATAAGTATAATAAAGCTACTTATAAGTATAATACTTTCTTATAAGATTATAACTATAAGACTAAGAATAGTACTACGCTTATAGCCTACTAAAACTATAAGTTTAAGTAGTAGTTAAGAAAGAGTAAGAAGATTAATAATATTAAGACCTAGATTATGCGCACTATTACGTCTAATTATCTATTACTTATAACTATAAGTAATAATAGAAGAATAGTTTAGTCTCTTATAAAGACTCTTAAGACTATACTTACTTTTATAGATTAGACTACGCAATATATAGTTTACGTAAAGTATTATACTTATCTTAAAAAGACTTAGAAAGAAACTACTAAGAAGT
>NW_026056728.1:0-566 GCF_023757985.1 Alternaria ethzedia
CTTAAGTTCTTAGGTAAGAAAAGCTTAAAGAGTACTTTACTTATAACTTCTTAAGACTCTAATTAACATAGTACTTATAGTAAGTTTATAATACTAAGTAAGAGAATAAGAAAAATTAATATAGGTAGTAGTTAGATAGCTCTACTTGCGCTTTCTACTTAGAGTTATCTACCTATAGCCTTTAATCTAATACTATAATACTTAGAATATTATTATTAAAGCTTATTCTAGTAGCTACTACTACTAACTTTCTAGCTATAGGCTTCTTAATTTAGAAATTAGCTACTACAGAATTAGTAGTAGAATTAGTATAGTTATTACTAGTCTTAGCAGCGTAACTACTAGTTTTAGTAGCGTAATTATTAGTCTTAGCTACGTAATAATTATTCTTAGTATTATAATTCTTAGCTACGTAGTTATAGGTCTAATAGCTCTATATCTAGTATTATAAGTAATAGATTCTATTACTATACTTAGCGTTAGCTAGCTAAGACTAAGTACGTAGAAGCACTACTACGTACTAAGTATAATTAGATATAGCTTAAGATTTATATATAGACTTAAGC
>NW_026056729.1:0-565 GCF_023757985.1 Alternaria ethzedia
CTTTAGTAATTTTAATTAGCTTTTCTAATAGTAAAGATATTAGAGAAAATAATCTATTATTAAGCTTTAGCTTCTTAAGTTTTATTTTTATCTATATATTATAAACTAGTATAATTATTATTAGACATTAGGTTTTAATTATCTAGAAACTAAGAAATAACTTTATATCTTTCTAATCTTAAATCTTATACATACTAAAGATCCTAGCTTTTATAGCTATTACTTATTATATTATATTTTTATAGTAATATAATAAACTATTTTTAATATAGAAGAGAATAAAAGTGTACTATTTTAAATTAAAAGAAAAGGTATAGGTTCTTTTAAGAAACTATTATACTAATTAATCTTATTACTTTAAGAAACTTTTTATACTATAATAGTAGAGAGTTTATTAATTTATAAAGCGCTTAGTAAAGCTAAATATTTAATTTACACTTTTTAAAGCTATCTAGTATTTTTTAAATTATTAATGTATCTACTATTATCTTTATATTAAGAAACGCTCTTATATTATAAAATTATCTAATCTTAAGATTACTTAAAGTAGTATCTACTATAATAG
>NW_026056730.1:0-558 GCF_023757985.1 Alternaria ethzedia
ATTAAGATCTAGCTTATAAAAGAGCTACTCTATAAGCTAGTACTATCTAGTACTAGTTTCTATTAGCTTTCTTTTTCTTTTTTATATAAATCTAGCTAAACTTTTTTATTCTTAGATTCTATTATAAGAGTCTTATAAA
This sequence comes from Alternaria ethzedia, assembly GCF_023757985.1. NCBI lineage: Eukaryota > Fungi > Ascomycota > Dothideomycetes > Pleosporales > Pleosporaceae > Alternaria > Alternaria ethzedia. The sequence goes on from NW_026056730.1 coordinate 140, forward strand.
GTTTAGATAATTAAAATATATAGAAGTAATAAAAAATATTTTTAATTTACTTATAGTTATTTTAGAATCTTATAAAAATATTATTTAGATAGTATAGCTTTAAGTATTAGCTCTAAACTACTATTAGTATTTTTAAAATATCTTTAGAGTTCTAATTATTATAGAAATTTTAAAAGTATAAATAGTGTACTTCTTCTAAATACTTAGTATATATATTCTAACTATTAGTTTTTAGAATATATTACTATAATAGTTTAAAGCTTATATATATATATTATTATTCTATAGTTTTTTTAAAGATTAATTTTAAATTCTATTATAAAGTACTTTAGTATTAAAATAGCTTTTTAGCTAGTCTAAGAGATTTAAAAGCTTTAACTACTTTAGAAATAATAGTACTAAAACTTTAAGTTTTAGTT
>NW_026056731.1:0-552 GCF_023757985.1 Alternaria ethzedia
CAAATAATCTAATATTAAAAATTAGCCTAGATATTATTATAAATAAGAATAAGATAGCGTTAATAAAGTTATTATTAGATACTAAGAATATTATATAGGTTAGCTTAGTATTAAGATACCTTAGCGTCTAAGAATATCTTAGAGCAGCGTAAAGTAGAGAGAAAAATTACTAGAATAGATATAAATATTAAATTTAATAGAATAAGAATACGTTTAATAAATAAACTTTATACTAAAGTACTAGCTAAAACGTAGCCTTTTTTAAAGTATAGTATATAAATAGTAAATTCTTCTAGAATTACTTTAAAAGAAAGAGTATATCTATTTAAAAATAAGTATATAGTACTTTATTCTTTAGATTAATTTCTCTTTATTAAATAATTTTATAAATATTACTACTATATTTCTAAAGTAATTTTTATATATCTACGCTTAGAAGTATAAAGTATAAAAAGCTAGATTTATATTAATAATACTAACCTTATAAAAGACTAAGCCTATTAGTAGTACTAAGTAATTATTACTTAGACTTAGCACTAAAGAGTTAAAAGT
>NW_026056732.1:0-550 GCF_023757985.1 Alternaria ethzedia
TAAAAATGTTAGATACTATATTTAAAATTCCTAAATTAAAGAGATCTAGTAATTACGATATTTAGTCTATTAAAATAGAAGCTCTTTTAACTAAAGAAGGCTATCTAGAAGTAATAGCACATAATTTATCTAGTTTAAGCAAAGCTACTAGAGTTTTATTATAAGATAAAGCTATTAAAGCTACTAGCTTTATTAAATTAGCTCTAGAAGATAAACCTTTATTACAAGTTAAATATATTAGTAATTTTTATTTATTATAGTAAATGCTAAAGAATCTATACAAAGCAAAAGAATTTAGTAGCAAATTTTTAATTAGTAAAGAACTAATTAATACTACTATTAATTTTTATAAAGGTAATTTAGAATTATATATTAATAATTTTAAACGCTTAGCTAATAGCTTAGAAGCTAAAGAAATTAGTTTACCTAATAAATTTCTTGCAGCTTTGCTATTAAATAATCTTAATAAAGATTATAAATATATAGTAACTATAATTACATAAACTATTAGAATAGATAATAATAGTATAGATTTAGATACTATTATATC
>NW_026056247.1:0-152372 GCF_023757985.1 Alternaria ethzedia
ACTTATACCTACTCTTCTTTCTTTACTAATATAATAGTTACTATATATAATTATAATAGGCTAACTACTTTATATTTATTATATATTACTAATAGCTATTTAGACTATTAACTAGCACTAGTATAAGCTTTATATAATTACGTAATACTAAAAAAAAACTAAGTAAGTCTAGCTACGCTAGTATAAAAACTCTAAACTAATTTAAGATACCTATAAGATACTTATATAATTACTAGTAACCTATATTTTATATATAATTACTTATAAGCTTAGCTATATTAGCTATATTATATAATTACTACTTACTATCTATATTTATTCTTACCTACTTACTTACTTATCTATCTACTTATCTATTCTTTATTTATACTAATAAGTCTTTAGCTCTTACTATAGCTTTTTATACTTTATAATAACGCTTAGATTATTTTAGAGCGCTTATAACTACTATTTCTTAGCTTACTAGTCTAGTTACTACTATACTTATACTACTAGCTTATTTTTCTTTCTTTAGATAATTCTAAGCGTTTCTAACTTCTAGAGTAAAGTCTAAAAATAAAGTTTTTTATACTATATATACTTTTTAACTACTATAGGCACTAGCATTATTATAGTATAAGTATATATACTATCTACTATTCTCTAACGCTTAAATTTCTTCTAAGTAAAGGCTTTATCTTTCTTCTTCTTTATAGTATAGTATATAAATAGCGTATTTATTTAGAATAGCTTAATAATAAAGAGTATATCTATATAAAGATAAGTATATAGTACTAGATTCTCTAGATTAAACTCTATTAAAAGAGTTGTTATAACGTTCTAGAAGGTTACTACTATATTATCTAAGTTACTATTATATATCTATACTCTAAGCTATAAAGTATTAAAAGTTATATTAGTATTAGTAATACTAACTCTATAAGAAACTAAGTCTATAAGTAGTACTAAGTAACTATTACTTAGGCTAAGTATTAAAGAGTTAGAAGTATCTACCTAGATAGTAAGTATATAGAGAAAAGCAGAGTTTAATATCTTTAAAGTAATATTAGTATTAGTATTAAGCTTAGAAGTTGTACCTAGGTATTTAGCTAGATATTTAGATTTCTTAGAAATATAAGAAGTTCTTTAAGATAGAAAGTTATAAAATAAAAAAAGAAGAAGAAGAGAAGTATTTTTTATATATAAAGCTTTATATAACCTCTTCTAGGCTACTATTCTCTATACTATAGTTTATCTACATAAATATTAATTATTTATATTTTATAGTAGTATAGTACTATAATTTAATATTACTCTAGACCTAAAGTTTACTTATATAGCGCTTTTACTTATCTAGCTTTATAGCTAAAAGAAAGGCTATATTATACTATGCTCTACTTTTTACTTTTTTTACTAAAACCTTTCTATTATTACTATTAGTATCTATACTATAGAAAGCTTATTTCTATATTAAATTCTAGAATTAAGAATATTTTAATATTTCTATAGCCTAATAGCTTTATAGCTTACTTATTACTACTTCTAAGTCTACTTTTAAGTATACTAAAGAAGCCTTTATTACTATTACTTTTTATAAGTATATTATTATTATTATTAAAGTACTATATCTATAGTAAATATTAAAAAAAAAGTTTTATTAAATTCTATAGTTATATATAGTAAGTATAAGGTATTTAAAAAATATACTTATAATAAAATTACTATATAAAGTTACTAACTACGTTTTATTACTCTACTCTATATTAACACTTTACTATAATAAAAGTATTATCTATTATATTATTAAGAACTTAAGCTATATATCTTTAGAGTCTACTTAGATACTTTCTAGTATATAAGATAATAATCTACTTTAGATAATATAGAGTAAGATATTAGAATTTATTATAAAATATAGGTAAGATATTAGTTAGTAGATTTATAGTAATTATATAGTTCTCTAGATATATTATAGATATATATATAAATTAGTATCTTTAAGTATCTATATATTTAATATATATTTAATATATAGTTAGTTTACTTATTAGTAGCTAGAATATACTAGTAATAGTATTAATAGTAAAATTAATATTTAGAGTTATTAGACTTAAAGTCTTTATAATAATATCTTCTATAAACTATATAATTTAAATAGTTATTCTATATACTTTTAGAAACTAAAGTTAATAGTATAGCTTTATAACTAGAGAAAAGGCTAAGAGTAAAATTATTTTACTAAGAAGTGCTAAGTAAAATAAGTAGTATAGAAATATAGTTCTACGTATTTTATAAAGTAGAAAGAACTAAAATATAAAAGTTTAGATAATTATTATTAGAGCTATATTTAGAGAATATATTATCTTTACTAAAGATATAAATAGGCCTTAGGTTAGTATTAGTAATAATATATTATATTATCTATTAGTTAACTTAAAGAGAATATAAGAAGAAGTTATTATTATAGTTATTATTATAGTTATTATTATAGAGAGTATAAAGCTCTAGAGTATTAGTATAGTCTTAGAAAGAATATAAAAACTATTAACTACTATAAAAATATTATATAAAAGCTATAAAAAATAAAAATATAGTATAGTTAATATCTAAAGCTAAGACTATAGAGCGTGTACTAGAGAAAATACTAGGTATATTAAATAGTATTAGAGGTAGCCTATTATTATAGTTATAGAAGTTAGCTAATAATCTATAGTATACACTATTATTAAAGAGATTACACTTCTCTATAAAGTTATAAAGTTACTAAGTTTTTATAAAATTATATAAATTACTTAGATAAGTTAGTATACTTTTATAGTAAAAATTACTAAAAAAAGTAATAAAAATAGCTACTTCTAAAGCCTTACTTAGAATAAAAGTATAGTTACTACTTATATTACTATTATTATTATTATTAGTTATATTAGTAGAGATAGAAACTATAGAGCGTAGATTTTACTTATTAATATACTAACTATAAGACTAAGAATTATTTATACTTATACTATTATTAATATAAGCTATAGTAATCTACTTTATAATATACTTATCTAAGTACTATACCTAATATATCTTTTTACTATCTACGTATAAGAAATAAGTAATATATATATAAGAAATATATAGCTTCTTAGCTTTAGTAGTAAAGTAGAGCTTAAGTAGTATTATTATATAGACTTATATACTCTAAGTATTATCTTTACTAAGATTAAACTTAGTACTATAAAAAGCTTTCTAGAGTATTTTTATATACTTTAAAGCTTTAGAAAGAGCTTAATTCTTTTTATATATAGCTTTATAAATAGTATAAGTCTAGAGTTTATTAGAGAGAGTAGTATTATATAGTATCTCTTTAGTTTAATTAATAATACAGTAGGGTAACATAAAAAAAGAGATATTAAAAAAGTTATAGTTTTTAAAGCTATATATCTAAATAACTAGACTAGCTAGAACTAAGATTTTTAGTATTTTAAAAAGCTAAGAACTTCCTCTTTAAGTTAGCCTCTTTAGAATCTTACTTAGTAAGCTAAGACTAGCGTAACGCTAGTAGTGTTTAAGTATACTAAAAAGCTCTACTCTTTTTAGCCTACATTCTTTTGTTTATAGTATTAATTTTACTAAAATTTTAATATACTATTATATACACCTAGATCTATTACTTATTTAAATTAGAAGTTATTCTATCTATTTTTGCAATAGTTAGATTAAAAAGTTATTTTTTAAGCTTTTTGTATTATAAGCTAGCTAGATCTAGTAACTAGTACTTAGTATACTAACTCTTAGCTCTTTCTACTACCTTATAACACCTAGGTAAGCTTTTAATATAGTTATCTATTAATTTCTATAGTATTACTACCTACTCTTCTAGAATAGTAGTAGAAAATAAATCTACTACTTTCTTACTAGCTTCTACGCCTAAGAAGCTAGCAGGCCTTCTTACTAGCCTATTCTTTAGTAAACTCTAGACGTTTTTTATAGAATTTAGATTTAGGCTATAGGTAGAATGCTTAAAGAGAGGAATTCTATTCCTTCTAAACTAATTAAAAACGGCTAGAGTTTTGTAGATCTTAGCGTTATCTTACTAAAATTTCTACCCTAGATAGAAGAAGATATTAGCTTTCTAAATATAAAAAAAATTTTAAAAAATAATAAGAATTAACTAAGTTATAGTTGTTTAAAGTTAAAATTAAAAGAATTCTTTCTTACCTCTTTTAAAAAGGGGTTTAACTATAGAAGTTAAAACCTCTCTTATATATCTTGTATTTATAAAGCTTCTAAGCTCTTATAGAGTTTTAGTTATATATAACTTAGATCTTCTACCTATCTAGATAGCTCCCTAAATAGAGATAGTAATGTTACAGGCTATAACTTAGTTAGTAAGCTAGCTAAAAATAATCTAAAAAACTAGAAAAATACTAGATTTTCTAGAGAATAATTTAGCTTATTTAGAATTTTTTTAAACGTACTAGTATTAGTTGTAGAGACTTATTTAGGCCTAGTCTTCTAATTTCTTCTCTTTCTAACGTATTCTTGCCTAGTACTATACTTACGCTGTATAGAAGACTTATCTAAAAATATAACTTTATTAAAGTTTATATTTCTAATATTTTTTAGAGTCTTCTTAGCGTATTTCTTTCTAAATAAAGCCTTTTCTTTGTTTAGAAGCTACTTTTTCTTAGTAGTAGAAATAGAGTATTTCTATACTCTTAATAAGCGTTATAGAGTTTTAGTAGAGAAGTCTAGATTATTCTCTTCTAGAATACGTTAATTTATCTTTTTAGAACTACGTTCTAAGTCTCTATTAACTACTTTAGTAGCTCTTTTAGAGACCTTAAACTTAGAGCTTCTTTTAGGCGTAGAAAGAGTAGTAAAAGTATTTTTTTTCTTTTTAATATATTATAGAGCGTTTATAATAGACTTAGAAGACTTTTCTAGTATAGTACTAATAGTACTAGTAGATAGTTGTTGCAAAGATAGAGTATAAACTTTTTTTTTAAATTTTAAAAGTTCTGCTAATATAGAGAGAATATAGAGAAGAGAAAATTTAGACTTAGAAAGAGAAAAATATATAGAATAAGACTAAAAGAAGCTTACGTAATTTTAGCGCTTTTTTTTAGCGTACTTCTTTTTCTTTTAATTTTTTAAAATTATTTAGATAAGAAACTATAGTTAAAATTCTGCTTACGTAAGCATTATATAAGCTAGTATTACGTAATTTTTTTTTAGAACTTTTTACACGCTAGTTAAAAAGATGTAGCTATATTAAACTAGGCTTTTTTTTTACTCTATGTTTAACGTTACTTTTCTTCTTATGTATGCTTACTAAGCAATATCCTAAAGACGCTAACTTAAAGAGGAAGTTCTTAGCTTTCTAGAAAACTAAAAATCTTAGTTCTAGCTAGTCTAGTTATCTAGATATCTAGCTTTAAAAACTATAACTTTTTTAATATCTCTTTTTTTATGTTACTCTACTATAGCTTTAGTTATATTAAAGCTAAGTTAAAAGTTTTTAATTATAGTAAAGGCACGCTCTTATATTAAATAGTAAGAATACTCTATTACGCTAGCGTTAAAATAGGCGTAGAGAATACTATTCTTAATAGTAATATTCTTAGATATATAGTAAGTCTAGATACTATAGATAATAAACTTATTATTATATTATATTTAAACTATTAGATAACTATATTTATTTACTAAATAGGTAAAAAGACTTATAAGAAGTATAAAGATCTAGTTCTTAGTTAGAAATAGTTTAACTTAAGTAAAATAAGTAGTGTTATTAATTAAGTAGAGAGTATAATACTTACTATTAAGCTTTAGTATTAGGTAGAGACTCTATATATTAATAGTAATAAGCTATCTAAAAGTATTATAATATTATTAAGTAAGTTTATAAAAGATTTTATAAAGCACTTAAGTAGTATAATAAATAGAATAAAGATTATTTATCTTAGCCTAAATCTACTTATTAGTAACTTTAATACTATTACTAATTTTAAAAAGATAGTATATACTATCTAAACTTAGATACCTAAGATAGTAATACTTTAACTAAATAGAGTTATTAAAATTAACTACTATAGTAGTAGTAAGTAATATAGAAGATTATTTTATATAAAATATATAAATATTAGCGCTTAGATATAAAGATATAAGTATAATATTATAGTTAGCACTTTTACTATAAATAAGTATATTTTATTTATTAATTAGAATTTTAAAACTTTATCTAGATATTAATAATATAGAGATAAAAAGTAAGTTATAATATATATTTAGTATATAGTAAACGTTATAGAGCTTAAGAATAGAGTAATTACTATTAGAATTAGTAATAATAATATTAATAGTACTTTTTCTATATATAGTAAGTTTAGATTCTTTCTTATACCTACTAATAGTCTTAGTAATAGAATTAAGATAAGTAAAGAAAAAAAAGTTATTTATAATATAACGTACTATACTAGAGTTATAGATTTAAAGATTAAATAGTAAAGTAGTAGTAATAGCTATAAAAGTAGAAAGTATTATTATTCTATTAACTATATATATATACCTAGAACTATAGTTCTAGCTACTTTAGGTAGCTTCTTTTAAGCCTATTCTATTACTATAATTATAGTTCTATAATATATTAGTAGTATAAAGTATAGTAGAGAATAGAGATATATAGTTTATAAAGTTATAAAGGTATATATTATTAGTAGAAGTAATAATATAAGCTATACTAAAGTTAGAGTTAAAATTAAAAATAGTAATATTAGCGTTAGTAGAAGTTATAGTAGAGTTCTTAAAAGTCTTATTAAGAGTGTAAGCCTTTATATAGTAGTTATCTTTTATATAACTAAGCTTACTATAGTTTTTATAAATATACTTAGAGATATTTAGTTTACTAATATATTTATATATATTAATAGAGTAACTATTACCTTTATAATAAAAGTATATAATATACTTACTAAAGAAAACCTTAGTAATAAACTTATTTCTATTATTACTTTTATTATTAGCTTTATAAGGCTTAGTATCTTTAGTATTATTTTAAAAGTTTTTATACTTATTATAGAAATTAATAAGAAAAGACTTAAAGTTCTTAAATATAGTATTAGTAATCTTAATATTATAGTAAGATATTTTCTAGTAGTTAAGAAATAGATTATAGTATTTAGTTAAAAAAGCTCTAATTTTACTAATAAGCTAAGTATAAGATAATATACTTTCTATAGTACTAATATTATAATAAAGTTTTTTAAACTAAGTAAGAAGAAGTTAAATATTAGCTAGATTTTATATTTTAATTTAATTAAGCTTAATAAAAGTATAATTAAGTATAATAGTATTAGGCGCTTTATTATTAGTAGTAATAGTAATAAAACTATTATATAGATTAAAAAACTTATTAGTAGTAAGTTCTTTTTAAACTTAAAGCTTAACTATAGTATAAAGAAAAGTAGTAGTAGAGTAGAAGGTTTTATTAAACTTTTTCTAGTTTTCTAGCTAAGTCTAGTAAATAGTAAGTTAGTTAGTAGTGTTATTTAGTAAGTATAATATAGTAATTTATAAGATAATATTACTATTAAAATAAAAATAAGTAGATTACTAAGACTTAGAAGTAGTAAAGGTTAGAAGTTTAGGCTTAAAAAAAAAGGTAACTTAACTATTATAAATATTAGAATAACTATTAAAGAAAGTAAGCTTTTTAAAAGCTTTAAACTACTTATTATAGTTATTAAGTTTATTAAGCTTTTTAAAGTTTTTACTAAAAATAGTAGTAATACTATAAAGAGTAGTTATATTTAATAGAGAGTAAAAGATATTTATAAAATAGTATAGTTAAAAATATAAATAATAATATAGTTAAGCACTATATAGTTAGTAGAAAAAAGTAATATAGATAGCTAAGTTACGCTTAGAAGCGTTAATAAGCTTATAACTTATAGAATAGAAAAAAGTATATAATATATTAATAATCTATATAAAGAGAGGAACCTCTAGTATATATAATAGAGAGGTAATACTAGTAAGTAAATATATAGTAAATAGGTGGATTACGTGTATGGATGCCTAACCAACAGAAGACCGGCCTGCCGCGTCTGCCACAGGTTTCATGGTGCCTCAGGGGTACCGGTAAAGTCATGCGCGGCCGTCTGTGTATCATCTGAAGGGCGGCGGAGGAAAAGCTCAAGCACACGTAGCCGTGGCTTGTATTCGAGCAGTTCACTGGAGACGTTGCGACTGTGCAGGCGACATGTGGGCACAGCGGGTGCACGACGAGTCCAGTCCTGCCAAGGCCACGCTGGCCCAAGCTTCATGTGTACGGCAGCCGCGACGCTGAGAGCTGCCTTCACGTGCGGCGTCAACACCACCACAGCCATAGCCACACCAAACGGTCCCTGCCGCTGAACCACCACGACCGTGAATCCGGACGCTGAATTTGCCTGATCTTACGCCTCCCCGCCCGCCTGTCCACGCCCGACGACAGTCGCCTTCCCTCCCCACAGCCACCACCCCAAGCTCATCACCATGTACGTCGTTCACAAGACGCGCTATCTGGATACTGATTGTTGCACAGGGAGGTCTTGCTAGGAATCACCGGCAAGGACTTCACCCTCATCGCCGCCTCCAAAGCCGCCATGCGTGGCGCCACCATCCTCAAGGCGTCCGACGACAAGACCCGAGTACTCAACACACACACGCTGATGGCCTTCTCTGGAGAAGCCGGCGATACGGGTATGACAGGAGCGGCCACGGCGACTAGCGGTAGCTGACGGTGGTGCAGTCCAATTCGCCGAATACATCCAGGCAAACGTACAATTATACTCGATGCGCAACAACATGGAGCTGTCACCCGCTGCAACTGCCAACTTCGTCCGAGGAGAACTGGCGTCGGCGCTGCGATCAAGAAAACCATACACGGTCAACTTGCTCCTGGGTGGATACGACACGATTGCCGACAAGCCAACTCTCTACTGGATCGACTACTTGGCGAGTCAAGCACCGCTCCCATACGCCGCACATGGATACGCACAGTACGTCCCATCCGCTGCCCTCTCCAATGCAGCACCTCCCGCACATTCAGGCCCATGCTAACACGGTACTGCCAGGTACTACTGCCTCTCTCTGCTCGACAAGCATCACCATCCTGACATCGACTACGAACAAGGCATGAAGATCCTGCGTATGTGCACCGAGGAGCTGAAGCGACGTCTTCCGATCGATTTCAAGGGCGTACTGGTCAAGGTCATAACAAAGGATGGCATCAAAGACGTGGAGTACGAAGACGACGTAAAGGTTGCGATCCCATAGAAGGCCATGGGTCAGCCGAGGCTAGACCATTCTACCAGATGATTTATGCACAGCAAACGGGTGCCATTACGATCATGACACTCGGGCATGATAGATAATAACGACAAATAGTCAATTGACATTAATGACTGCCGTGTCGTGCTCTGTCTCTTTCTTGCTTCTGAACCTTGCAGACCTCTTCGCCAACTCCGTGCACGATGCCATAGGGCCAAAGGTCATGAATCCGACGACGACGAGCCATGGAAGCAACGAGTCAGAGCAACCATGACAAACTAACAAGTACATCACACTCACGGCAACGCATGCACGAGACATAGGTATGTCCTCCAAATAAATCGACACCGCAGACTCATCGCCATCACTGAAGACGACCCAACGAGAAAGCAGCTTCCTACAGGAGTATCGCTCTCCGATCCCACGCCACCGTAGTGACTGGCAACTAAAAGACAGAGATGTTCTGATAGTCGTGGCTGGGATCGTTTGTATTTTTTGATCAAGGAGCGACAAAGGAGGACGAGGGGCGCAGAGTTTTTATACTGACGTGTGGGGGCGCCAAGCCGGTGCACGGGCAGAAGGGTTTTCCGGGCACGGGCACCACCGTGCGATGGAGCGGCAACAGCGACGAGGGCGACGAGGCGTGCGGCCCACCAACACCAACACTGGCGACGGCATGATGCTGCAGAAAAGACCATGGCGCAACCGCAACACTCAATCGAGAACCGCGTAACGTATCTTCAGTGCCCACTTCATTCGACTGCACACATCGACACCGCCGCGCACTCACCCGTCCCACGGGCCACAACATGTTTCACGGAGTCAAAGGTCATAGAGTATTGTGTAGAGTGAATTGTTTTTTTGATTTTGGGGAAGCTGATGAGCTTGAAGCATGTCGCGATCCACCACTGCGGCCTGGAGACAGTGCCGCCGCTTCAAACAACCGCTTTCACATTCTAGTCATCGCAACCGTCGGACATGCGCTTGCCTAGTCGGACTTATTCGCAGCTATGTCGCGCCTAGTTCTTGTATCCGTTCTCGTACCCGTTGGCCATGACCTCCTGGAGACCCTGGGGAGGACCGTTCGCCTGGCCCTTGGCAGTACCGTTGACCGCGCCGTTGCTCATGCCGTTCATGGTCTTCTTCGACTCGTGCATAGCATCCTCGATGGGCTTGTCGTTCATGGTATATCCAGTGTCGGAGGCATCGACAAAGGCGTCGAGACCGGCGCCCTCGCGGGGGTACTCCTTCATCAGCTCCTTGTGTCGTCGCAGAGCCTTGTTCATCTCCTCGGGAGAGACGTCGTTCAGGAACACGCAGGTACCGATAGGGTTGGGCACGGCAGCACGGAGCAGACCGTCACGAGTCTTCAGGATAGCCTTGGTGGCCTTGTCGAGCATGTCCTCGTCGAACAGCTCGTGGTCCATGGACAGACCAGCCCTGGAGAACAGGTTCAACAGCCTCCTGTGCTCCTCGTCGCTGAGGAGACCGCGCTGGTTTGCCAATGTCGCCGAATAGGCCATGTCGATGGAGATGGCATGTCCGTGACGGAGCGGAACCTTGGGTGAAAGCTTCGGAAGAGTCAGCAAAGGCAACGTGCTTAGGGTGCGGTAACATTACTTCGTGGAGCGGACTCCAGGTGTGGCCGTAGGCAATGACACGGTCGAGACCGATCTCGTGGAGGTTGGGCGTCTCGAGCTTCAACATCTCGTGGATACCAGCACGGTTGATCTCATCCGCTGCCTGGAGAACCTCCTTGTCGTTGCCCTCACGACCGAACCGAGAAGTGATTAGCTTCTCGCAGTACTTGTCCAGCAGGTCAAATGTTGGCTTGTGGGCGCAGGTCGAAATCTTGATCAACTCTGCGAAACCGTTTCGTACTTGGCCCTCTGGCAGGGTCTTCAAGAAGGAGAAGTCGAGGAATGTGTGCATCGGGGCGTGGTACGCTCCGAGACGGTTCTTGTAGTTGCCGTAGTTGACGGCGACCTTGATGCTGACACTGGCATCGATCAGGCCAATGACGGTAGTTGGGATACGGATGAAGTTGGTATTTCTTCGGTATGCCGCGCAAGCAAATCTAGGTCACGAGTTAACTCCATTCCTACAGCGCAGTCAGGCCAGAGTGCCTTAGAGCTATTTTTTACCCAGCAACGTCAGTCACCAAACCACCACCCTGCGATAGGTCAGCATTCTGCAACACGTCATTCGGGGTGGAGAACATACCACGACAAGTACGGGCTCCTTTCGGATGATGCCAAAGTCGGTCATCGAGTCAACAATGCTCAGGAGAGTCTCCATGGACTTGGCCTTTTCGCCGATCATGGTCTTGTGGATCGTCAGGGGCAGGTTGTAGTGGTCGAAGTACTTTTGCATCTCATCGCCATAGACGTTGTAGATGTTAAGATCCATGACAGCCAGGCAGCGGCCCCAACGCTCGTAGCACTTGGCTAGGTTGTTGTTGGCAGGGTTGAAGACGCCATCGAGGAAGGTGAAGTCATATTCGATCTTCTCGTATCCCTCGACGTGGAAGCCGTTTTGGGTCTCGACAACGGAAGCTTTGAGGTCTGACATGGTGAAAAGAGGTGGAAAAGGTGTGAATGAGATACGTTGAGTTCTGCGGGGTCAGTGTACGCAGGACTGCTCTATATAAATGGCGACAGACCGATATCGTCTGGGACTACTCACATAGCTCGCGGTACACGCTCTGCCTCCATTGGCTCTCAAAGGTCGGCAGTGCTCCAGACAACGTCAACCATACGCATTATTCTCGTTCATGATGCGGCCACTCGTGGATCCCTTGTTGTTTGGACTTGGTGCCACTTCACTTCGAGCCAAACTAGGCTCCTACTGGCCAGCCATGATGAAATGACTTCAACAACATTGCCCTCCCAGCGGTAAAACCCGGTTCCGGCACATGGGATATGCACTTTACTCATGCAACATGGGTTTTTGCGGGCTTGGGCACAGCAGAACCATCCTACTTGCCTTCGGCCAAGGACGAACTCGGCGTAGCACAAGCCGCGAACCCATCTAGTGCCAACAACGGAGTCTCTCCCGTGGTGGAGTGAATGAGATACACTACATACAACTGCGGGGCAGCCATCGAAATCACCTCATATCCACTTCAGGATTCACATCGTTCGATTGCTGACGCTCTGTGGCAGATGGTGACAGAGTCCTCATTTGCCAGCGAGTCAGAAGAGGTGCAGTGTGTGCGCAGGGCTGATAGTGCGCTACCGGTAGCCATACAGCGGCACTTTCTTACCCCTCAGTCCAGGGACAAGCTGGAAAATTGTGACATTCAGCGAGATCTTTTCGATTCTAGTTCCCGCTTCGGGTAGATAGAGTTTGGCGGATCCAGGATCGTTGAGGTATATTGCCTGGTAGAGGTAAGCGTACGTTGTCATGGCAAGTCCTTGTGGCTCCGTAGTCGGTTAGCGGACACAGCGTGCTCTAGATCGTTGACGACAGCCACACCCAACTCAACGTCAACACTATACAGGACCGTGTATGCACCAATGAACCGCCCCACATGAGCGTCGCGTATCCGCATGGCATAGTGCGAACTCGCCTCAACCGGTGCCAAGGGCGCTTTGACGCGTACACGGGAGTGTGGCATGGAAAAGGCAGGATACGGCGTCACACCTACATTGGCATCCCACCCTCAATAATGGGGTTTTGCAGGAAAAGCAATTTGCGCGATGTCAATTGCTAATGTGCTAACATAAGGAGTGACATCTAGACGCCTCCACGGAGGCAGATTGGGTGCTAAAGCAGTCGAATGGACTAAGCGCCACTCGTACATGTTCCTGCATGTATTTCGTCATTACTGATCACAGCCCCGCACTAGACCGGACGCGTTGAGGGGCAACTGTGGTAGCTCGGACGCGTCGAGCTTACGACTGTCCGCACAATTTCAGATTGCCATTGAACAACAGCAACAATGGGCAGCTTTGATCAAAGCAAAGCATATGCAGCGCAAGAGGAGGAGGGTGCGTTTTTCGACGATGGGCGCGAAATCGAGCTCCTGCACTTCGTCTATTCACATCCCAACATCGAGAAGATACGAGGATCACCAGAACATGTTCTGGCAGCCATTGACGAGTATGGACGCACAAAGAAGTATCTCATGAATGTGGGAGAGGACAAGGGCCGCATTGTCACGGACTTGATCGCGGAAGTAAAGCCAAAAACCATGGTATGAATGTCCCTGCACTCGAATTACACCCCTAACAGCACGTAGGTCGAGCTCGGCGGCTACGTAGGCTATTCATGTATTCTTTTCGCAGATGCTGTACGAAAAGCAGGCGGCGAGCGATACTTCAGCTTCGAGCGCGATCCCGCCTTTGCGGCTGTCATCATGTCTTTGGTCGACCTTGCAGGCCTCACCGACCTTGTAAAGGTGATTGTGGGCTCAAGCGACGAAGGCATTGCACGGCTGGCAGCATCGGGCCAACTGAAGCAAGTCGATCTCATGTTCCTGGACCACTACAAGCCTGCCTACACAACAGATCTGAAGCTCTGCGAGGAGCTTGGCCTGGTCACAAAAGGCTCCGTGCTGGCAGCAGACAATGTCATCAAGCCCGGAAATCCGCCGTACTTGAAGTATGTCAGGTCGAGCGTTGAGGAGAAGGTCAAGGAGGCTGGAGAGGGTGGTCAGACAAACCTCAGCGGCATTGCTGAGACGAACGTCAAGATGTACGAGAAGAGATACGGCAAGGCCAAGTTCAGCGAGAGCAAAGGCAACCCGAATCTCAAGTACGAGAGCAAGCTGGTAAACAGCTACGAGCCCACGGGCGTACCTGTGAGTTGGAGCGCCGGCCGTCTCTCACGCGCATTTACTGACGAGCACAGGACGGCATCGAAATCACACGATGCGTTGGCTAGAAGAAGGCATCATAACTTGGTACATGACGCGTTGTAATCTTATGAATCGCGAGTTTCAGTGCTGGTGGGTCCTGAGCGTCTCGGCGCGGCGACGGTACCCGGCTGCAGCCAGCACTACAGGTGCCAGCAATGCCTCAATGCTTGCAAAAATAAACGGCATTAACAGATGAATCTATTGTTTCATAAATTCCGCGAAGCATCTCTGCGAGGCCAACATTGACAGACTGTGGTGATGTTGTGACCACGGCATGACACGTCGCGGTCGAGGAAATAACCATGAACCCTGCATCCGCCGCCCAAACCCCTCAACCCCCATCCGCCGATCGCGGCCAGATCGCAAACAGGATCTACTACGACCAGATCGCAGACAGGATGGAGTCTAGGGTTCCACAATGTCGTACATGAGTGAAGTAACGATGACGTCTAGACTAGCGAGCAAAGCCAGCCTTCTCAGGCCAACAGCTTTGTCTGGGCGAACGTAGCCGCACGCACATCAATCACCTCGCCTATGCATGAACGCATTGCGTGACTACGAGCCGTCCGTCTGCACCGCTAATTCCTACTTACTTGCAGCCCGCATTGCAGTGCAGCGCAGCTTGCAGGCTTTTGCAAGGGCATAGTTGAGACCTCTCTCGGTCCTTTTTTTGATAAGGTAACGCCGTTGGTGGTGTGTTGGGAAACGTCTGAACGGTGAAGACTGTGCGAGAACAAGTGCCGAGGTCACGAGCACCTCTCTTCCATCAACAGCAACGGCGAAGACATGGCAGAGGGAAAGAAGGATGCCGTGGTGCCGTTTTACTATAGCCATGTGTGGAAGAATGTGCTTCTACTGGCTCTGAGCGCTGTTTGCGCGCCTGTGTCGGCAGCGCTGGTGTTGCTTGGTCTTGCAGTGTCGCGACTCCATGGGCAGCACAACGCAACCTTTTCGACCGAGGATAAGCAGCATGTGGCGGCGGCACGAAGACGGAAAACTATCCTCGTCACTGGAGTGTCCATGACCAAAGGTCTGACGATTGCGCGCAATCTGTCGCAGCATACACCGCATCGCATCGTTGGCGCCGACATCTCTTCTTTATCGCCAGGTCGCTTCTCCAGCGCTATTGCGAAGTACTACTGTCTGGACACACCGAGTGGCGACGATGCAGAGCCATATATTGACTCCATTCTCTCGATCATCCAACGCGAGAAAGTGGACCTATGGATCAGTTGCTCCAGCGTTGTCGCAGCCGTAGAAGATGGCCAAGTCGTCCGCCTAGCAGAGAAGCAAGCAAGAGAACAAGGCCGCCATTTCGAAGCCATCCAGTTCCGGGAAGACGTTGTCGAAAAGTTCCATGAAAAGGACAAGTTCATCGACTACATCGAGTCGCTTGGTCTCCCAATCCCGGAATCGCACCGCTGCACCAACCCACATGAAGCGCTCGATGTGCTCATGGGTGAGCTGCACAGAACGCCAACGAAATCAGGAAGAACGGTACCAAGACGACAGTTCATCATGAAACCCATCGGTGTGGACGACAAGGCCAGGAACAACATGATGACGCTGCTGCCATTCAATAGCCCAGACGCCACAGCCCAATACATCCACTCGCTCAACATCACCAAAGAGAACCCGTTCCAGCTCCAGCAATTCATCAAAGGAAGCGAATACTGTACGCACGCCCTCGTCATCCGTGGAAAAGTAAAAGCCTTCACCAGCTGTCCCAGCCTAGAACTCCTCATGCACTACGAGCCGCTGCCTGCCTCGTCGCCCCTCAGCAAGAAGATGCTTGGCTTTACCGAGCGCGTGTGCAAGGACGGCGGCGAAAGCTTCACCGGCCACCTAAGCTTCGACTTCCTAGTCGAGAACGACGATAAAGGCGCAGCCGCCAAGTTCTACCCTATTGAATCCAACCCGCGCGCCCACACGGCCGTCGTGCTCTTTGAGCAAACTCCCGAAATGGCAGAAGCTTACCTCTCCATTTTCAACAGCCCTAACCCCTTGTCATCGAAACACAAGATTGGTCCTGTTTTCCCTCGCTCCCCGACATACAGCTACTACTGGATCGGCCATGACTTGGTGTCTTTTGTTGTCCTGCCGCTTCTTGATTTACTTTTCGGCGTCGCGACCTTCCAGGCTGCTTTTAATGACTTGGCGACATTTTGGAGTCATGTTGTCGGTTGGAAGGATGGGACGTATTTGTTCGAAGACCCTCTGCCCCTTTTCGTTTTGTATCATATCTATTGGCCTGCGAAGTTTCTGGAGGCGTTGAGGACAGGGAAGGCGTGGAGTCGGATTAACGTTAGTACTACGAAGATGTTTGAGGGATGAGTATGGCGTGATGTGGGTCAGACTGTAAAAGAAACCGGGCTGATGGGGCGTCACTAAAAGCGTAACGGCCGTTAGAAATCTGTTTATAGACCGTTTGTGAAGAGAATTTGTGCCATTGTCTGGACGTCCTAGCTGGCATCACATCGCACTGCTATGCTATGCTTACTCAAAAGTACGAATCTACGCGACCGCAACTCGTTGTTCGTGGATCCCTCTTTACCAAGCACTCTCCTTCCCCCTCAGTCCAAACTCACATCACTCTCCGTCTCCCAAACCCTGCCAATTTCCATATCCCTAACGCTCGACCTGACTCTTTCCAACTCTGCAGAGGTGGAGGTACGAAGTCAGTATATGTCTCAAATGCACTTCATACCGTCAAAACTTACCGGCCGAATCCCTCCTGACCTTCTTCCTCAGCTCCGCAATGGCAATCGCCATTCGTCGCTGCAGACGAGTCTGCTGGCCATGTAGGGCACGAGCCATAGCGCATCGCGTGTAGCAGTGAAAGGTGATGCGATGCTTCCTAGCGGTACCAGAGAGACGGTGGAATGAGGCCTTTCGCGGCTGGGTTAGCGCTAGAAGCTTGGTGTTCCTAGACGATGACGAAGGAAAGATGGCCGTGATACGGGATTTGCGAGACGTAGTGCTGGAATATGTGATGCGGTGGTATATTCCTTTTGGCTTGTTCCTGGTCGCCGTAGCTAATGAAACGCACCCTATAGATCTTGTGCCGCTGTGTTTGTTGTCATCGTTGATGGGTGCTGCGAGTGAGATTGCGGCAGCAGTGCCCATGACCTGACTGATTTGCGAGCCCAAGGAATGGCGCTGGTCTGCTTCGGGCGCAATGGAAGTGGGGATGTGTTCGTCCGCAGCGACTTCTACACATGCGCCGTTCCAACCGCCTGAGTTGAGCAAGTGAACTGGGCGGTTCGCGGAGTCAACGTCCGCTTCGTATTTGCGCCTGATGTCATTTCTCTTGTCCTCGAAGCGTGACAGGGCCTCCATATCCTGGGTATCGATAGCGACATCAAGGACTTCTAGACTATCAGGCTCGTCTGACCAGTTTTTCGTGTCGCACTGTGTATGCTTTTGTCCCAAGATCTGAGACCCCAGCGTATACGTCCCACCATCTTCTGAGTCTCGATCTGCCTCGAACGTGCGCTTGGTGCCGTTGACGATGCTCAGCGGAGGCGCAAGGCCATCTAAAGCATCGGAAACCTCAGTCACCACTTCGTCTTCGGATTCTGCCTGTGGAACGCTCTCTTCGACACCAGAAGCCTCTTTCTCAGCTTCTTCAGCAGCATACGAAGCCTTGAGACCCTCCCAATCCCCCTTGACCCGTAACTTGGCGCGCCTCAACTCCACATCACCCTTGGCAAGGGTCAAGTCATGCATCATCTCAGCGACACGTCGAATCTGCTTCAACGGTACGACTTTGGCTGAGAGCTGCTGTCCAGCACCCTCCTTCGCTTCGGCCTCTTCTTCTTTCTTAGTCTTGGGCTCAATTCGAAGATCGCGGAAGAGATCTGTTATCAGTTGGAAATTGTGGGGCTCGGGATTTGCATTGATGTCTTCAGCCCGGGAGCGCCGTACATCGTCGCTCATGAGAACTTCCTCGCGAAGGCGTAGAACGAGGCCGAAGGCGCGACGATAGAAGGAGAGGAAGTCAAAGTTACTGTGTACTTCGTTCTCCTGCAGTTCTGACCTCATGGTACCTAGCAGCTTGGCGTGTGTCTCGTCCTGCTTGTCGAAATCGGGTTTGCGTACCCTGGCCTTGTCCTTGCCTTTTCGCCTTGGCTTCGAGGGCGTGATCTTGGTTGCTAGATCGGCAAACGTGCCTCGCAAGTCCTCTGAGATCCGTCTAGCCTGTTTGCAGTCATCGTCTGATGCGCCTCCAACAGCCTCTTTCCGTCGGTAGAGATGGTTGAAGACTGCATGACGCCTCAACCAACGGTTATTGTCCGGGTTCGGGCCATAGTAATCGGAAATCTTAGCCTCCAATGGCAAATCACTCCGTAAACCGCGTTTCACTCCAACTTGTTTCGGCACCCGAGGGAGGTACCTGGAACTGTGGCGGAAGTCCGTGGCCATAGCGCGGCTACTGGTGCTACCCGAGAGGAGATAGCGATTGAGAAAGTCGTTAGGGTGGGTCGGTGGATCGCCGTGAAACAAAGCTCTTGTCCTAAGCGTTGAGCACAGAATCAGTGCGTGTCTCACATGTAGTTCATACGCTGAAAATCTTACCCATGCATCTTGATCAGATAGTCGAGGTCTGGCCACTGGATGTTCAGACCGCCGATTTGGCAGGCGGCGTTGTAGAGGTGAGCGAGGCCATTGATGAACCACTGTATCTTGGCAATGGTAGTATGGTGGTAGATCTGGTTGTAGTGCCACATTGAAAGTCCCGCGAGCGTCGAATGAACGGTGATGAAGACGCTAGCAGCCATCGGCACTTCTCGCGAATTCAGAACATCTTGCAGCCAGTCCAACAGCCTGTCTAGAGGCTTCAACAGGAGGGTACTGAACTTGATCTCTTCTTTGCACATGTAGTCAGGCTTTGTTCCCTTGGCCCACATGCGGTCTTCGTAGTCGACATGACAACGGATACATCTGGCGATGTCTAAGCCGTGCTCGGTGAGGTCGCGTAGCATCCGACGACAGTCGTCGCGCACTGCCTCTTGGATGTCGAGAACAATGGCAAGGCCGAAGGGTAGGTAGTCTTGTGATGTACTCTGATGCAACAGCATCTCTGCGGTAAAGTGATCCCACTTTGGAAGCTTGAGGTTGCCCTTGCGAATAACGTCGAAGAACCTCAAGAATATCATGAGAGGGTGCTCCTGGATGTCGTTGCCAATACTGTCCTTCATCGGGCGCTTATTCGTGACGTAGCTCTTGATCAAGACGGCAGCATCATCCAGACAAAACAGGTGACGCAGTGCCTTTTCAGTGAGCGGTGTTGCTGCGTTCTGTGCTCCAGTGTTGGGAGCTGCTTTGATCGTATCGAAAAGCTGACGGATGAGTATGGCCAGGTCTCCTGGTAGCAAATCGAGCTCCTCCATCAGTGCCTTGACGTTCTGGTGCAAATGATCTAAACGCAGGTGGACGAAGTCAGTATCTACTTCACATGCAATTTGTACAGAGACACTTACCCTGGGCGAGGTCGGTCACTAGCGCTGCGGTCATCGCATTGACATGGCCCTCATGGTAAGCGACCCACACCTCGTAGATGACAGCCCGTATGCGGTTGAACTTGTAGAGGAAGCAGAGTACAAGAAAGTCACGGCGCAACTGTTCCTCCTCTGCAGTCAGCAGGTTCTCCTCTGGTATCGGCGCCTTCGTCTTCGTCTTGGAAGTCAGAGGCTGCTGCTGCTGGCTGCCATCATCCATGTCAACCTGGTCCCGCTTCCGCATCTTCTCAAGTAAATCGTCCTGTTCGTCTTGGCTTTTGTTGGACTCGGCGGGAAACTGGATGAAGACAAGGGTAGGCGTGTCAGTCTTGCCGTTTCGAGCCTTATTGATACCGGGGACAAGATCCTTCAGCACCGCCATGAGCGCTTCTAAGCTGCCATTGAAGTATTCATGACCCAGGTCCGCCGTGTTATTGTGTTTGTGATATTGCGTTACCTCCTTCCTTGACCGGATAGCGTCTCCCAGGTCGTCGATACCACTGGTGTCCGCGAGCGGAATGCTCGTAGCGGCTATGGCGTTGACGAGCTGCTCCTGTTTTTGTAGCGGTATTCTGTAGCCCTTCTTGTTCTTTTTCTTCTTAGCCTGGTCTGCAACCACATTTGCAATCTCCACGCCACGTTGGAAGGCTGTCTGGAGCAACCACGCTTGGAATTGGTCGGTGTAGGTCTTGTAACGCTTGACCGTCTCGGGGAGTTCATTTTGTCGGTAGTAATCCATTTCTTCAGTAGACTGGATCTGCAGCCGAGGAACTGAATACAGGCGACAGTAAAGACGGGGAGGAGAACTGAGGGCGGCAGATAAAGCTTGTGGGGCAGACTTGCAAGTGCACCAGAGGAAAAATCACATGGAGACCTGTGCTTTCTGACGTAGGATGAATGACGAGTAGAGAACGAAACTTCAACGACAACTCGCGCTCAAGCGGAGGACTCACACTTGTATATTGCGCAGGGCCAAGCCAGGAAGGCGTAATTATGGCCCACTGAGATTTCGTTGCTGTGTCAACCCTGATGTTACCAGGTGGTGGCCTAGAGACAGCAGTTTAAAGTGAAAGGAGCGCGAATCCCCAATACCATAGCCCCTGTCAGCTCTGAAATTGTCACGAGCATCTCGTTACAGCTAGCATAGTCAATGGGAGACAGTAGCTGTGCTCGGCTGGAATTCGTCGTGGAATACATAATCCGGGACTGTATGCGTGGTCGTGTCGGCCGATGGTAAACCTTTTCTTACAGCAATGAGCGCCATTCCTTACTAGACGGCCTCTCCAGACCCAAATGGTCACATAGCTGACCCATGTGATCGACGCCCCAGTACCCCTCAGTCTCTCCTCTCGCGTTGGTAGCTGCCGCACATGGTCAACAAACACTTTCTGATTATCTGACAGAGCACCAATTCTGCGCTTACCGACAAACCATGGCAGCCCAAAGGCGCCGTCTTCAAACGCCTTGGTAGTGTTTCCGCCCAGAGCCTGCTTCACCTCATCGGTCTTCGTCCTCGCGATCACCTTTTGCGCCTCTTCGTCACTGCCCAAAACAGTCCCAAGGATAGCCTGCAGATTCTCCGGCTTAGTCGGGTCGTTCCAGTGCGCCCAGAAATTTTCGTAGCAGAGCTCTATTGCGCGTTCAAGTTTTTGTGGGTGAGAGAGCGAGAGAGATACCAGGGCGCGCTGAATGGGCAATGTGCTGACAGGGAAGCCAGGCGGAGCATCTTGCAGGATGGGCACGTTGAACTGTTTCGACAAGCGCTGGCGCTCCGTATTGATCCACTTGTCTTTGTCTGTATGATGTTAGAGGTCAGGGTAGACAGTGGCAAGTCTGAGAACAAAACTTGACATACTCTTAATGTTCAGCGGCGGTGTGTTCCCACAGACCTTCATCAAACCCCCAAGCAGGATCGGCACATATTGCACCTCGACCTGTTTGAAGGCCTTTGAATTCTGCACAAACGCTTCGATTAGCACCGCATTACACCTCTACGTCTCAAACGTGCTTCAACCTATACCACCACCCAGACAAACTCACCTTGAGGACGTGGAAAGCAATGTAGGCAAACGGGCTCACAATGTCCACGTAGAATGTAATCTTCGGCTGAGACATGACCGGCTTTCTTTAGAGAGCGAGTCTGTGGGAGCTGTTGTGGGGATAAGACAGGGGGTGCGACTTTGTTCCTGGCACCATGCCCTATGTATGTAGGTGCTGGGTGAGGAGTCGGGACCGGTGATCTCATAGCCGGTCAGAATAACCGAGGCACAGACGGCGATCCATCTATTCGCAGGCGCGTATCTACGTACACCGATTTGGCAGCTCCGAGAGATGCTGGTCACTGTCAAAGAATATGCAGGATCCAAGGAGCTGTTGCTTTACGCCGAATATTCCCTGCGACTGAGGGCTGGAGGATGCGCTGGCGACCATCATCTTCGGTGTCACGCAAAGCAAGTGCAACAGCCGCACACGTAGTTCGATAATGACAAACTTTGGTATCTACCCTGCGCCTATAACACAGCTACTCGCCTTGAACTCATCACTGAACAGGATCTCCTCGGAGTGCCTTCAATCAACCATTACAATGTCTCTCTCCAGCTGCGATGTGCCATTCGTAATGGCCTTTACCTCCCCAGCTACTTCATCCATTTCCTTTAGAGTAAAGTCCAGCAAGTAGCTCTCGTCTACCAACTCCTCTACCCGCTTGTAGTGTCTCTCAGAGTACACCTTGATAGCATCCAGCACGTCCTTCAAACTGCCCTTCGCCCCTACTTTCCCCTGCGGCCTCAGACTGGCTAGCCGAGAAGCAGGGTAGGACTTGACCACAGCCCATAGGATTTTTTGAGCGATCGGCGCGGTGCGGACGTTGGTGTTCCAGTCACGGAGGCGGATGAGCAGTTTGTACAGCTGCTCGTCTGCCAAAGAGGCGAGTACTTCGTCAACGGTATGGAGACCTGAAAGGCTGTCTGCATCTGGGTGCTCAGTCTCTACTACCGACTTGAAGAGGGAGAAGAGGCGGGCTGGCTGGTCCATTTGGAGGGCGAGTACGATGGCTTCGCGGTAGTTGCCGGCATACGTGTAGTTTTGTAGTTTCTGATCGAGTTCGACGCGTTCTGTCTCTGCAGTCGTCGCAGCTTCCAGCGTGGAGCTTGTTGTATCCTCCCAGAACGTGATGACACTGTCTCCACCACCAGAAACCAAGGCGCCTGTTGTTGGATGTGCGGCGAGCGCCCAGACACGGTCGGTGTGGTTATCGAGTGTGGTCATGGCCTCGCCCGAGAGTGAGTCCCAAATCTTGACAAGCCCATCACCAGCTGCAGAGGCTACTTGCGGGCCGCGCTTGTCTCGTGCATCGACGGGCCGGTAGGGCAACCACGACAGCTTCAAAACACTGTTGGAGTGGCCTTCCAGGGTGAGCAAACAGCTGTAGTCTGCTAGGCTCCATATCTTGACGGTTTTGTCGCCGCTGCCTGTTGCGATCAGGCCCTTGTTTCCCGAGTTTGGCGCCTGGGACGCCTTGGGTGCGAACTTGACCGACCATACGCCGCGTTTGTGGCCCCGAAGGACACCGATGGCCTCTCCCTCTGCGGCGGAATAAATCTTGACGGTGCGATCCTGCGATGCGGATGCGAAGAGACTGCCAGAGGGGTCGATGTCGATGGCGTTGATGTCTCTGTCGTGTGCTTTGCGGGTGTACTTGGCTCGCAGTTTGCCCTTCATCTCTTTGGTAGTATCCCACCGCTTGACGGTCCTGTCTTGCGATCCGGTCACGACGTATGCGGGAGGATGCGAGAGGGGGTCGGTAAAGGCGGCTGACGATTCCTGAGGTATTGTATGCGGCAATGCAATCGCGCCGAGCGACTCGGCGTGGCCAGTGAGGACTGCGGCGCAAGTGTAGGATTCGTTTGCGGGATCGATTCGCCATAACCGCGCCGTATTGTCTTTGGCACCTGTAGCAAGCCAGTGGCCTGACCAGTCTACGTCCAGACAGATGACGATGTCCTCATGTCCTTTGAGCAAGCCGACATCCGCACCGAAGTATCTGCCCTGGGTTGCGTCGTCTCCGTCAGACTCGTTCAACGTGATGATGCGGATGTCTTCCGAGTTGGTGTTGAGCGCCAGTAGCGACTTGTCTCTGCCAACGTAGGCAATGTCGATGACCTCGTCGTGCGTTCCCGAGACGCGGCGGAATATGGGGAGCGGGTCGATGGTGTCCTGCACGCCGAGCGACTCGGCTGGTCTGATTGTGTAGAAGTTGAGCACTTGGTCGGCATGGACCGAGACCAAGTAGGGTAACGAAGGATAGTAGAGAATGTTGACAATCTCGTCCGTCTCGGTTCCAGGCGCTTGCTCTCGGGTGAGCTCTCTGCCGCTGGACGCGGACCAGAGGCGCAGTCGGCCGTTCTCTCCACCCGAATACAGCGTGTTGCCGTCGGGGAGGAAGCCTGCGCTCTCGATGCCTTCGAGAGCAGCAATGGTGCGCTGCGCCTTCCACGTGTGCGAGTCCCAGACAATCAGCGTCTTGTCTCGGCTGGCAGACACGAGGGCCTTTTCGTGCGGCGAGTACTGTAGCGAGCGCACGACGGAGACGTGCAAGTCGAGCACGGCGGCGCTCTTGCGCTTGTGCAGGTCCCAGATGCGTATCCGGCCGTCTTCGGCACCAGAGGCCAGGCGGAACTGCATCTGGCTCTCGCCCTGGGCGTGCTCCAGCTCGGCAGCTTCTGGGCGCGACTTCCTCTTCCTCTTCCTGTTGTTGTCGGGGGCGTCTGGGCGCTCCGCCACCTCTACCTCGAAGAAGTGCAGGGCCGAGACGACGCCGCCGTGGCCGTGGAAAGCGTGCGTCGTGTAGCCGCCGACAATGTCCCAGATCTTGACGACGCCGTCTGCGCCTCCGGTTGCAACCAGCGTGCCGCTGCGGTCTGTGGCCAGGGTGACTACGGGCGATGTGTGGGGCCGCAGTGTGCGCAGAAGCTCGAGCTCGATGGTGTCGTCGTCCGTGGCCGGGGGGTGGAGGGCGAAGAAGCGCATCGACAGCGACCGCGAGCACACGACGAGGTGGGATGCAGCTGGCGTCAGCACCAGGGCCGTGATGGCCTCGCCGTCGCCCTCGACCCTTGCCAGCTCCTGGCCGTTGGTGAGGTCGGACAGAAGGACATCCTCGCCCAAGCTGGCGGCCAAGATGCGCCCGTCTTCGCTGAGGGCCAGGCTGCCGCCCGCGTAGATGGGCTGCAGGGTGCGAGCGACGCTGTACGTGGTCTTGACGGCAGCTCGTTGCGCCGACATGATGGGCCGTGTGGTAGAGGCAGAGGCAGGAAGCGTATGCTGGGCGAGCTGAGGGCGCAGGAAAAAAGTTTATCGATAAGGCGGCCCTACCGCGCGCTGACGTGTGGCGGCGCGTCTCCCGCACACGCACCGTGCCACCACCACCACCACCACCACCACCATGGGCCGCCAAGCCTACCTGGACAAGATGGCCTTTGTACGGACCCCGCCAGCGCCGCGCGCACATGCTGGCTAACACGGTGCTAGGGGCGCTCGGCCTTTGCGCCCACGCAGGCCGCATCGCAGTCGGCCGCGTACGTCCAGCTCGAGTCGGCGCAGGCTGACGTCCCGCCGCGCTACCACGAGGCGACCGCCAACAGCTACGTCCAGCTCTACGACGAGCGCGGCAGCCCCATCAACCCGCGCTCCCACCAGTACGGCAAGAAGCTGCGAGGCGCCCAGAACGATGTGCTGGCCTCGGTCGGCGTCGTCGAGCGGCGACACGCCCCGGCGGGAGCCTTCCCGCGCGCCAGCCACGACCGCCTCGAGCTGCTGGAAGCCGAGGACACCGTTGGGAATGCCATTGCACTGGCGACCACGCTCACCGAGAACCTGTGCACCTGGTGGATAGGCACTCTCAGGGAGAGGATTCTGGCACGTTCCTGCCGCCGCCCTCTCGTGGATCCACTAACCGGCGCAGACGTTCCACTATCCCCATGCCCTCACCTTTGCCCAAATCGCCGCCGCCGAGCGTGCCCTCTCTGGCGCCCCCATTGTCTATGCCGGCTTTGCCGCGCGCGTGTTTGCGACCATGCACATCCAAGCCATTGTCTACAGCACCTTTGTCTATCAGCCTGTCGAGCGCTTGCTCTATGCCACACGCGCAACCGCAAGGACACGCAACTTCTTCCGCCACGCCAGGAGAGCCCTCAAGTCTAGCCTTCGCCTGGGCCTCGAGATGCTGTGCTATCCCTTCTTCTACCACGCTGCATTGCAACGCCTTGGACTAGTGCCCGCCCGCCCACTACTGCCAGCCTGGCGGTCCCTCAATCCCCTCTCAGACTCGTCGCCTCTGCCGTTCTCTCTGCACTGCAATGCGTCTGAGTCCATGGCGGACTGCATCGGTGCAATCTTGACCTCGCCCGCCATCCTCCTGTGTGCTGAGCACTCCATCGAGCGCTGGGTCTACGCCTGCGTCTACGAAGCTGTCGAGACGGCCATGATCCGTCCTGACGAGCCCGACATTCCCAGCCGGGACGCCAGTGGAAAGGACCGGGCCTTGGCTGTTCTCGGGCTGCGACGGGAGTCGCCGCCCCTGATTCGGGACGCCGTTCACAGCCTGCTCGCAATGCTTGGGTGGGCCCGGCCGGTGTCCCCTCCGAGCGCACAAAGAAAGCGGGCAATGGAGCTTGCACCTGCAATCGCCTCGAGCGAGATCCAGACGCTACAAGTTGGTGGCACTCAGGTTACCGGCGCTACCCCACTCAATCTCCCCGTCCTGCACTCGACAGATCACCCTTCCGCAGAGCCGCTCGATGCAGATGCCATCGCCGTTCCGATCGATGCATTTGAGGACCTGGTGCGATCTACCACCCCGCCAGGGTCGCCGACACAATCGGAGCAGAACGAGAACGGTCCCCGGATACGCATAACGTCGAGGGAAGGAATCGTAGAGATGGAAGTCCGTCTCCCGCCTAGGATACTTTCCACCCACACGCAAGTCGCAGAAGGCTCGGATCCGTTGCAAGACGACGCAGCTGCCGGGTCAAGGAACCGAGCCCGCTCAATGGACGGTCATGGATACCACCGCGTCACGCAACTCTCGTGTGAGCCGGCGCAGATGATCAGTGCAATGGTCAGAGCCCAGCTTGTCGGCCTCGTCATGCTCCCATTGAGGATGGCCACTTTGCGAGCGATTGCCTCACATTATGTAGCCAGGCAAGAAGGGCATGCAGGGTCGTACCGCATTGTGGGTGGGTTGGGTCTCGGTGAGGGTGTAGGCTGGCGGAACATTGGCACCCAGCTCTCACGCGTAGCGCTCTGTGGTGCACTGGAGCTGACTATCGATCTTGGCCTGTGGGGATTGCAATATCTGGCCATTACAAAATTCGGGCAGAGTGTCTTCGGATGGGGTACGCTTTGAGCGTATCACTCGCTTGGCAGACGGCACCATGGCCAGTGACATGCTCGGCAGCACCCGATGCAGTGGCCTTGGAGCGGCACCTCTGGCGGTTGTGTTGTTTCACGAGTAAGTAGACTCGAGTGCCGGCATGGACAATGCTCCGAAGGGGAACAGTGGATAACAAGGTCCCCGCAATACCGGTGGGTTGGTCTCTGGTTGGTCACCATGCTGGAGCATGCTTGATCACGAGGCCATTCAAGCGAGGCTTCCCGACGCCGGCGGGTCATTGGTGTTTGTTGGGCCGGCAGTCGTTGGTAGGAGTAGTGGTGGCTCGGAAGGCAAACGCGGCAGCACGTGCAGTGTGGCGCTCCCGCAGCACCAGCGCGTTAGTCTCTGGCTGGAGAGGACGCGGCGACACTGGGGGTTGGTGCAGTGAGGCGGAGACGGCGGATGGTTCTGTATGTAGACGGGCGGATCAGCATGCGCACAGAGAGTAGAGGCAGGCGGGCCAGGGTCTGCAGATGGCAGCTGCTGTGGGTGCCGACATTAGTGAACCCCTTTTCCCAGGTACACCTGGCCCTGCGTCTTTGGTGCGTTGGCGCGAACAGCCACGCCGCCCGCCCGTTCTGCTTGCACTGGCACGGCGCTTTCATCGGTCGGTCGTTCCTTCGTCGGGCCCCTGCACCAGCACCTGCACCTGCCCCGAGTCCCAGGGGATCCTGCCATCCATCTCATCACCGCTCCTTTTTCCCCACCACGCCAACACACTGCCGGCCGACCTCACGCTGAGCGACGCTGAGAGACGCTGCGTGCTGCCACATCCCATCGCCTCGCTGCCCCCTTGGACGCGCCCACGACGTCCCCAGGCCTGCCAGCGCGCCTCCCCCCGCCTCGACTGCGACTACCCGTCTCCGCTGCATTGCCTTTGCGCTTGCTTCCCGCGCCCAGGGCCCTGCTTGTCCGCGACGTACTCGTCCCCGCCTACCTTGCGAGGCCCCGTCGCGTTGCTGGAGGGCCACGCCGGACATGTGCACAGCGGCATAGGCCACCTGCAAAAACAAAGCCTGTAGGGCCCACGACTGCAGCGCCAGCACCTCTGCCGCCCGCCGCAGCACTCGTACAGACGCGCCACCCCATCACCATGTCTGCCAACTCGCTGCCTCGCCCGTCGCGGCCCTCGATCGCTCCGCCCACCGGTCCCTTGCCCTCGCTGCCCGTCCCCAAGTCGCGGAGCTCCCACGTCGGTCCGACGACGCGCAGCTCGCTGCTCCCCGGCGCCGCCAGCACACGCGCTGTGTCGTCGTCGTCGCTGCCCTACCGCCCGACGTCGAAGCATCTGACGTCTCCCTCGGTGCCCTCGTTCCCGCCCGACGCTGGCGCGGCCGGCTCGCTGCCCGTGGGCAAGTCGCTGCGCAAGACGGTCAGCATCGGCTCCTTTCCCCAGCCGCCCAGGCACGGCGGACGCTCCAATCCTACCAGTCCGCTATCCACCAGCTCCACGCCCGGCGGAGACACGGTCGACCGGAGGCTGTCCTCGATATCCAAGGGCCCAGCGCCCGCCCGGAGCAACAGTCTGAAGAAGCCGCGGAGCTCCAACATGGGCGGCGCGCGAGGCCTGCTCCCCAAGTCGCCCCTGTCGCCCCCGAGCCTGCTCAACGGCAGCGCCGACTCCGTCACCGTCGAGACGGCCCATCTCAGCCTCCCCTCGCCGCCCCAGAGCCGCACCTCTTCGCCGCAGGGCTCCTACGCCACCAGCGCAACCACATTCGAAGACGGGGACGACGGACGCGCCGACGCCAAGGCACCCAAGGACGGCAAAGGCAATGTCATTGTCAGCGTCCGCGTCCGCCCCGATGCCGGCGCCAAGGAACCCAAACACGACGTCGAGTGGCAAGTCAACAACAAGCAGGCCCTGATCGCCTACAAGGGCAAGGAGGGCGGAGACTACATTTACGGTATGCTTGCACACGGCGAGGCTCGCTGCACCGGAGCTAATTTGGCCTGACCTAGACAACGTATTCGATACCCAAGACAACAACGCGCGCGTGTACGATGCTGCAGCCAAGCGACTCGTCCGGAGGGTCATGGAGGGCTATCACGGCACCGTCTTTGCCTATGGCATGACGGGAACCGGCAAGACCTTCTCCATGCAAGGAACTGCGACGAACCCCGGCGTCATACCCCTGGCCATCACCGACATATTCTCCTACATCCGGGAGACGCCCCAGCGCGAGTTCCTCCTGAGGGTCAGCTACATCGAGATCTACAATGAGAAGATTATCGATCTGCTGGCGGGGCCCGTCGTGGGCATCAACGGCCAGACCGGGCCCGTGGAAGAGATCAAGCTGCGCGAGGACAGCAAGCGTGGCGTCTATGCGTCGCCGCTCAAGGAAGAGATTGTGCAGAGCCCGACCCAGCTCCTGAGGGTCATCGCCCGGGGTGACAATTCGCGAAAGGTGGCGGGTACGCAGTTCAACGCGCGCAGTTCCCGGAGTCACGCTGTCGTCCAGATCGTCGTCGAGAGCAGGGAACGCGCTCCTGGCCCTGCAATGAACGGCGACAAGCGCTCAGCCATTGTCCCGGGCGGCGTCCGTGTTTCGACGCTCAGTCTGATCGATCTGGCTGGCTCTGAAAAGGCGGCGGACAACAAGGAGCGGCGGACAGAGGGCTCCCACATCAACAAGAGCCTGCTCACCTTGGGCACAGTCATTGGCCGCTTGGCTTCGGACAAGGACAAGTCGGAAAAGGACAAAGGAAAGGGCGACAAGCACTTGCCGTACCGAGACAGCAAGCTCACCCGACTTCTCCAGCCCGCCCTCTCCGGAAACTCGCTCGTCAGCATCCTCTGCACTATCCAGATCGGAGCCAGCGGGAGTCCCGCTGCTGTCAACAGCCACACGGGCGAGACGCTGAACACGCTCAAGTTCGCTTCTCGAGCCAAGAACAACATCGTCAGCCACGCCAAGAAGGCCGACGAGTCCATGGGCGCTGCTGGGGATGCCGGCAGCCGAGCACTTCTGGATCGCTACCGCCTGGAGATTGAGGATCTGAAAAAGCAGCTGGCAGAAGGCAAGAACAAGGAGCCCAAGGAAGAAGAAGACGACGAGCTGAAAAAGGACAAAGAGGAAGAGAAGGCGCGCGAGTTGGAAGACAAGCAGCGCCATGAGGAGCAGATGCTTGAAATGCAGCTCGCCCGGACTGCCCTGAAGGAGCGGATTGAGCATCTCAACAGGCTGATCTTGAGCTCCAAATCGCTCGGCGTGAACAACGGCCGGTCCTTCTCGTCAATGAGCTTCCAGCGCGGTTCCGTCATGAGCAATCACCACCACGACATGCGCCCCAGCTCCATACGCTCCTCGGCAAGCCACGCCACCCTCGAAGTCCCAGGCAAAAGACAGAGCACGCCACATCTCCACATGGACGGCTCCGAGGAAGACGACTCGGTCGGGGAGAACGGAGACGGCATTGCGAGTCAGACCGTGCAGATCCAAGCCCTGCAGGCTGACCTTGCGGATAAGAACCGTTACATCGCGACCCTTGAGAAGCGCCTTTTGCATGCCCGGCGCTCCAGCCATTCTCGAGTTTCCATGTCCTTGTCGCACAAACTCACAAACAGCGAGGAGGGCGGCATGATTGCGGCGCTTGCCGAGAGAGACAACGAGATAGTCAACTTGCGGGCGCAGCTGGAAGACAAGGAGCGCATGATTGGCGCCCTCACGTCGGCTCGCAAGAAGAACGACAACGCACACGAGATGGGCAGCGAGTCGCCCGGCAGCCGGCGTACTTCGGGCTACCAACGCAGCGGCAGCGACGGCAGTGGAGTCAGTCTTCTGCCCAAGGGTCCCACATCGCCCGCGCTCAGCGTGAAAGCGCCGTTCCTGCCTCCACCAGCTTCCAATGGCTCAACCAAGAACATCGAGGAGATGACGCGTATGCTCGACGAGATGATAACCGGCCGCGTCGAGAAGACTGCAAGGCGAAGCAGTCTCAGGCCCGTCACCGAGGGACCATGATTTTGCCCAGGCGAACCGATGAATCAGCTCGATCGAGATGAAACGAAGTACGGTAATGAGGATGAGATGAGATGTCGGCACGAGCGGCGCGGGGCACAGTACTTGCAACTTTTCTTCTCATTCAGCAACATCCTCAACTGCGAGGAACACATTAGCGACAGGCGTTTATTGGCAACGGAGTAATCATGGCCCAGGAATGGACTGGAAAATCGGGTGCAGCGTACGGGACACGTACGCATGCTATGCAGGGGCGGCTTTCTGCTTGTTTACTCATTGCGATGCGCCCCGGAGGATTGTACACTACCACTTTTCTTTCTTCATCTTCCTGTGCCGAGGGACTTTCGATCTGATACCCCCTTTACATAGCTTTCGCGCATCTTTCTTGCCTACAATACGATATGGAGCCATGGAGAGTAGCTTCCACACCCTCTCGATGGAAAGTATGCTTTACATTCAGACCCCGTGCCGTCTTACCAGCTGCATCTCACAGGACCCCGAGTACTATACCTCCGATCCCGAGCTCCCGAGATCGTCTTACTTGCACGCGCATGACAGACTTCCTTTAATACACCTCACACCATCTGACTACACACTGTCTATTTCAAACTCGCAGTAAACGAACCAGTCAACATGCC
Source organism: Alternaria ethzedia (assembly GCF_023757985.1). NCBI lineage: Eukaryota > Fungi > Ascomycota > Dothideomycetes > Pleosporales > Pleosporaceae > Alternaria > Alternaria ethzedia. The sequence goes on from NW_026056247.1 coordinate 31,677, forward strand.
CAAGTCCCAGGCCGCTACTGGTGTAAGCGACCAGTGGTGTCACTGTCATGGGGTTTTGGCTACTCGGCCCTAGCATCAAAGGCGTTTGGCGCCGGAGACGGGTCGTCCTAGCAAGCACCAGTGCGTCAACAACGTTGCACTAAAAGGCCATTCTGAAACAACGACGTGGCCCGCGCACATGCGACAAATCGAGGCACCCTCCTGGGCCTTCCGCATTTACACTGCAACCTTCCTGGATCCAGCAAGTGCCATCTCCCGCAATCTTACCTTTGATCCTATCTTGGTGTCTGCCGCGCACCTTGAATCGTCGCTTCGGTGCCCTTGGATCGCTTGCTGACCCTTCTCCTGCTAAGGACTCGGACGCTCCTGGATGGAGATCATTTCGTTGCGGGATCCTGCTCGGACGTCGGATTGTTTCTGGTTGTGAAACTCGACCTGCGCCAGGAGGGGCCTTCGTCCAGACACCTTAGGTTGCCGCCCTTTCGAATGCCTTCTTGAACGGCTTCTTGAACGTCTGCTTCTCCCTCTCCGTTGATTCGCATCTTGAGGAAACGAAGAGACCGAGTTACATTCTTGTAGTTTTTTACCCCTACCGGCTTGTTTGCTTTATTTGATAGGCGGTGCCTACGTCCCCTCCTTTGACTACTTACATCTTTACTTGCTTGTTGGAGCGTTCGCTGCAGGGTCAGTGACGTCTACCGACTGCATATACTAGCATTACAGCTTCGTCATCACAGTGGTACCATACACTGCAGGAGGCCGCCCGACTTGGCCGATATCTTACACCGTCCTCTGAATCCAGCAGGTCTACGGCAACCGACATGCTCAACCAGGCTGCGAAGAAGCTGTCCAAGATGCATGTTAGACGGAATCCGAATCTGTCCATACAGTCGACAGCTCACTACTCACAACTAAGCCCGCCGCCCCAGTCTGCCACCTCGAGTGCGTTCCTCTCTCCCACGGTCCCTTCGAGACGTGGTCTGCTTGCGAGATCCCCGCCGCCGAGTCCAAGCCTTCCGAGCCTGCTACCGAAACACGGCAAGAAGACGACCCAGCCGAGTCATTCAAGATTGGTAAAGCGGATACTCATAGGGTGCTGTGGAGTAGCATTTCTACTGTGGATTGTGCTGAGGCAGATATACGCACACTCACAAGGAGCGGCTGCTTACGAGGATGGCAACGAGGAAGAATGGGAGATGGTTGGTGGCAGTCAGTTGCCCCACGAGCCAGTTGCTCTCGCCCTCCAGGATGCGAAGGGAAAGATGAGGTGGACCGTGTCGATACCGTCCGACTATGAGTTCCCGCTCCGACCGGCACAGTACCGCGACATCTGCCACCAGTCCATGGAAGTCTCAAAGGGTCTGAGGCAGGAGGCGCATGCTTCGTCCGGGTTCGCGAAGAGGATGCTGAACTATTACCAGCAGGATCAGTATTACATCGACGTCCAAGAAGCGGAACAACAAGGCTTGTTGCCACCATCCAAGGCTGCAGGAAGGCCAAAGGGCTTTGTGGAAGATGAGGCTATCAAGGATGGCATCTCTACAGCAGGACTCAAGGTCTGTGACAGGACCTTGACCTATGCTATGGAGACGGAGGATGCAGGCTTTGGCAACACGCTGATGCGCATGTGGATGTCGTACGGTCTGGCCAAAGCTGAGAAGCGCGCCTTTTTCATCGATGACACGCGTTGGTATGTTCGTTCGTGTACCGCTGCTACTCGACACTGACACTCCCAGGCCCTATGGCAAATACTCGTCCTACTTCCAGCCTCCGCCCTCTGCGAACTGCCTCCCGCCTCCTCCATCCCACATCGTACCATGCCCACACACCGCCCGCCACATCGTCGTCAGTGGGGCGACGCTCAAGTCCACATTCGGCCACTCTTTCACAGACGAGTGGGAAGACGCAACAAAGATGCGCGTCCAACGGCAGTCAAAGATCTTCGGCCTGGCTAGGACTGGCTACGAAGCACTCTTCAGACTTCGCTCAGACGACGAGACCTACGTCCTGCAACGGGCACTAGAAATGTACGGCGAAGTCAAGAGCGAAGGCGGCCTCAGCATCGCCATGCACGTCCGACACGGCGACAAGCACCCCATGGAATACCAATACCAGAAAGACTACATCCCACTAGCGCGCTACGTGGACACAGCGCGCGACCTCTACATTGACATGGTAGAGGGCGGTCTCAAGAAGAAAGCCCAGCGCAGCCTGCTCTCCTCCCCCTTTTCGTCCTCCACCGACCCTCTCGTCCCCCGCCACACAACTTCCAAGATGATACTAGCCTCGGACGACCCGCTGGTCTACGACTCTCCCGAACTAGGTCCCAACAGCATCCGAGCCCAAGACCGCATCGTGCTCGCCACCAAGGCCGCTCTCGAAGCCGCACAATCGCAGCCCAAGAAGAACACGTGGATCGACGAGATTACGGGCTGGGAAGGCGGATTCTACCGCGACGTCTTCTTCTCTCTGGGCCAGCCCGTGGGCAACGCGGAGGACATGAAGAAGGTCAACGACGAAAGCGTCGATGTGCCTGATGGCGCTATGAAACTGCGCGAACTGGTTGGGCGCGCTTATTTGCTGGATTTGAGTGTACTGGGCAAGGCGGACACGGTGGTATGCACGGTCAGTAGTACGAGCTGTAGGCTGTTGGCTATCATGATGGGGTGGAAGAGTGCGATTGTGGAGGAGAAGTGGCGGAATATTGATGGCACGTTTGAGTGGAAGGGGATTATGTGGTAGAGGGTGTGCCTTTTTGGGGTACTTAGGTGGAGGCATGGATGTAGGAGGGTGGATTAGCGCCGGAGCCATGTGTAGGTATGAATAGCAACAGCCGAAAATTGCCTTCTCCTTCCATCTTGTTTATTTCTGCTATTGAGCTTGAAATGTGAGGTGAGCATTCGTAATCCTTGCTATAGACAGCACCTGGCAACGTCACATGTGTGGGCTGATGTATTACCAAGTGTTGATTAAGCTGCCCAGCTCTTCACCTGTTGTCTTCTTATCGAGCCAGTGTGGAGCAAGTCGCCAGGTCTGACTCGAAACCGCTCTCTTCTACATGTGAACTATTGGAGAGTGAGAGTGAGCCAGGAAGCGGAATCACTCGAATCGAAGCGAAGTTAGGAAAGACATCAGGCGGTATTGAGAGCATTATACGAGAGACACAATGGAGAGCAATAGCGGTTGGGGGATGATCATAAAGGACATCCAAGCAAGCACATCGATTGCCTTTGGTATATTCCCAAGCACCCGGCAGACATCAAATCAAACACCCCACCGGAAACTACTCATACAAAGCTCTACTTCTTCCTTGCTACCTTGCCTTTGGTTTCTGCCCTCTTCTCCTCTCCCAGACCATTAGGTATGCTTCCTTGGTAAACAGCGTCTCACCCCTCTCCTTCTCGACGTACAAATCTTGAATGCCGTACCACTCCTCTCTCGCTCGGTCTTTGACCTGCACTCTCCACACCTTGCTCTCTTGCTCACCCTCGACACTGTCGTCCTTCTTCTTGACAGCCTCATGGGTGATGTTGGCTACGAGATCATACCAGATGGGCTCGCCGGGTGGGTATTCTTTGGGGTTCGGCTCGACGTAGGGCGACATGTCGAGGGAGTGAACGGGAAAGGTGACGATAGTTGGGTTGCGCTCCGAGACGAACTTGTTCTTGGAGAAGCGCTTGATGTTGAAGAGGAGGTACGGCGGTAAGGGGTGGAGGAGGCGGTAGCGAACCCGGTTCTTGGACTTTTCTTGCGGCGTGACACCGTTGTATTTTGAGAGGATGTTGACGAGGGGGACTTGCGGGATGATGTTCTTCTCGAGTGCGTCTTGGAAGAGAGGGGCTGCGGGCAGGTCGAGGGTTAGCACGAGGAAGCGCGATATCTCGGTCTGCACGGCTGCATCCTCAAAACGGAGACGGTCGCCGGCATCTGCACGAGCGGTGATTTCTTGCTGCTCGATCTTCAGCGTGCCTTGAAATACCTTCTGGATTATGCTGCTGTTGGGTTTTGTTCGCGAGCCGCCAACGGCCAGATGGAGGTTGTTGAGAAACCACGAGAGGAAGTCGACGGGGTCAGACTGATCAGAGAGCGTGTACCGTTTTGAGGACCGCAACGCAATCTCTTGGAGCAGTTCGTGGGGCGAGACGTGGGTCTTGAACGCCCGCGGGTTCCAGATCTTGCGGACAAGCGTGCTGAAGCGCTGCGCGAGCTGCGGCCGACTCGACAGGTCTTCCAACATGAAATAATTCCGCAAGGGGACCACGTGGGAGAGAGCTTGCACGACAACGTTGAAGTAGTCGTTCGCTTTGATGTTGTTCATGCCGACGAAGCCAGGTATATACTCTCGATTTGAGAGGTCCCACGACACTTTGGGCTCCCTGTCCAGCTTCGCGACCTCGTCCTTGGTCATGCGCGGATCCACGACGAATTTGATGTCATCCAACGACTTGGACGTGACTTCGTAGCCTTCGGGGAGCACGTAGACCTTCTTCGTCTCCATGTTGACGTATACGTGGTGTCCCTCTTCCAGAGCATGGAAGTAAGCTTGTGACTTTGGGCCGCGACCTTGGTAGTATTTGCCGCATACGAGGCAGGCGTAGACGTTGATGTTGGACAGAGTGACGGAGCACAGCTTCTCAAAGTCGAAGTCGAGGACTTTGCGATTGATCGTGTCCAGGTACAGGTCGGTGTATCCAGCCTCTGGGGCGGTCTGGCGTCTCGGCGCAGCGACGGCGGGCTCGTTGTCGTCTTCGTCCAGCTCCGCATGCTCCTCCTGGTGTGCGCCTGCGACGGCTACTTGCCCCCGGTCGCGCTGGCGCGGAGACATGGGGCGGCCGTTGCTGGTCGCGCCATTGGCCTGGGGGCTTTCCATGTCTTCATCCTCGACCCTGGCGCGCTTTGGTGCCGGCGACGGCGCGTCGTAGACTTGTTCGAGAGGCTCCAGCGCGGGTCGCTTGGACATTGTGCGCGGCGGAAAGAGGTGCGGTGCGTCGAGAGGCGGGAGAGCGTGCGCCTACAGCATCAGGCTTACGGCAGAGTCCGGGGCGGTGGTGAAGCATCAGAAGTGGTAGGCATCCAGACGGTCACGGGCTCCGGTGGAACCATTGGCCGGGGAAGCTCTGCAGATATCGCAAACACAGCTCCAACGCGGGCAGGCCGAGAAAAAAGTCGCGTTCAGACACCACCCACCACCCACCGCACGCCCTCCCGAATTCCCCTCCTTGCCTGTTTACGAGTGCGTGCAAGATGGTATGCCGCCCGCCGCACGCGAAGAGGCGCAACAGTACTGACGCCCGTACAGTCCAACCCCACCCAGATCTTTGCGGAGGACGTCACCGAGGAGAAGGGCGAGAATGCGCGTCTCTCGGCCTTTGTAGGCGCCATCGCCGTCGGCGACCTGGTCAAGAGCACACTGGGCCCCAAGGGCATGGACAAGATATTACAGTCGGCGTACGTGACCCCGCGCCGTGCATAGTGTGCTGCAACTAATGTGTGCAGCTCTACCGGCGAGATCATGGTCACCAACGACGGCGCGACTATCCTCAAAGCGATTGCCCTCGACAACGCCGCCGCCAAGGTCTTGGTGAACATCTCAAAGGTCCAGGATGACGAAGTCGGCGACGGCACCACATCAGTCACGGTCCTTGCCGCCGAGCTGCTGCGAGAGGCCGAGAAGCTGGTCGACCAGAAGATCCACCCCCAGACCATCATCGAGGGCTACAGGATAGCGAGCTCTGCGGCCCTCAAGGCGCTAGAGAAGATTGCCGTAGACCACAGCAGCGACGAGCAGGCTTTCAGGAAAGACCTCGAGGCCATCGCCCGGACGACCCTCAGCTCAAAGGTGCTCTCGCAGGACCGACAGCAGTTTGCCAAACTCGCCGTCGACGCCGTCCTCAAGCTCGGAGGCTCGACCGACCTCACGCACATCCAGATCATCAAGAAGGCTGGCGGAAAGCTCAAGGACTCGTACCTGGACGAGGGCTTCATCCTGGACAAGAAGTTCGGTGTGAACCAGCCCAAGCGCATAGAAAACGCAAAGATTCTGGTTGCCAACACAGCCATGGACACAGACAAGATCAAGATCTTCGGTGCACGCGTCAAGGTCGACTCGACCGGCAAGCTCGCGGAGCTGGAGAAGGCCGAGCGCGAGAAGATGAAGGCCAAGGTCGAGCGCATCAAGGCACACGGCATCAACTGCTTCGTCAACCGGCAGCTCATCTACAACTGGCCAGAGCAGCTCTTTGCGGACGCCGGCATCTGCTCCATCGAGCATGCCGACTTTGACGGCATCGAGCGCCTGGCACTGGTCACGGGCGGAGAAATCACATCGACATTCGACCACCCGGAGAACGTCAAGCTCGGCCACTGCGATCTGGTCGAAGAGGTCATCATCGGAGAGGATGTCTTGATCAGATTCTCGGGCATCAACGCTGGACGGGCATGCACCATTGTCCTCCGAGGCGCAACCGAGCAACTTCTGGACGAGGCTGAGCGGTCGCTACACGATGCCCTTGCCGTTCTGTCGCAAACAATCAAGGAGCCCAGGACAACGCTCGGTGGTGGCTGTGCCGAGATGAACATGGCCAAGGCGGTGGCGGAGGCTGCACAAAACGTGGCTGGCAAGAAGGCCATTGCCGTCGAGTCCTTCTCCAAGGCACTCCAGCAACTGCCCACGATCCTGGCCGACAATGCCGGTTTCGACTCAAGCGACCTCGTTACACGCCTCCGGAAAGCCGTCTACTCGGGCTTGACTAGCTCGGGCCTGGATCTGTTGTCTCCTGGAGGTGGCATCACGGACATGAGGGAGCTGGGCGTCATCGAGAGCTACAAGCTGAAGCGCGCGGTGGTGTCGTCGGCGTCGGAGGCTGCCGAGGTGAGTTTGCCCATTGTTTGAGCTGGGGACCCGACTAACACGATCTAGCTGCTGCTGCGCGTAGACAACATTATCCGAAGCGCGCCGCGGAGACGCGAGCGCATGTAGGCATGGGACGAGCAAGCGTGATGCCGTGAAGGGGTCGACACTAGATAGGTGTATACTACGGAAGTCATGAATGCAGTCAGACAAGCTGGCTAAGGACCATTTTTCTTTGCGTCATGCTCCATGTCCGAGCTGCTTCCAGGACCTGGCAAATGACGAGTGAAGTAATCAGGCCATGTCGCGAGGTGTCTCTACGGACTCGCGGGCATGCTCAGCCCTCGCAGCATGTCTTGTTCAGTTTCATGTCGTGGGCAGGGTGCCAAGGGTGGGACTAAAACGAGAGCAGGCGCGGCCAGACCCCAGTTTACACCAAGCCCCCGCAGATTAGCATCGAGGCCAAAATCCGCATCACGGCAGCGGACACTGCTCCTCCTCCTGCCCACGCCCATCGGCACCCACGGATGCTCCATCTCGCTCGCCCTCGCCGCCTTGCCTAGGCTTCCGCTCCATCGACGCAGGACCCTCGCCGTGCCATGCCACGCCCGCGCCGGCCGCCTGGAGCTGGCTCGACGCTCACGACGCTCGCCCTCGTCCTCGTCACGCTTGTGGCCGCTCAGCAGCAGCATCCACTCGACCGCCATGTGCACCAGACGTCTGCCCGCGCCGAGGTGCACATGCTCGCACCCCACCACGGCCAGGCCAGCCGCAAAGACACGGTAGGCGACGCCCCCGGCCGCCCTGCCTACACGCCCTTGAACGACCAGAACGTGCGCGCCGTAGCTACCAAAGTTCCTTCTGCTCCAGCCATCAGCGCTGTCAGAGCCCATCCTGCCAGACACGCTGCCTCGGGGGGCCTCGTCCCCAGTGCGCGCTCTCTGCACGATTGGGAAGTCGAGGACTTTGTTCTCCTGGCGACCGTCGACGGCCACATGCACGCACGCGACCGCTACAACGGGGAGGAGATCTGGGAGCTGAGCGGCCGCCCCATGCTCGAGACCATCTACAACGTCTCGGAAGACCGCCCCGGCCCCCAGCACCAGTCCTTTGTGTGGATCGTCGAGCCCCGCGAGGACGGCGCCCTGTACCTCCTCACCCCCGGGCCCCACCCCCAGCTCCAGCACCTGGGCGTCACCGTCAAGCAGCTCGCCGAGAGCGCCCCCTACTCGAGCGACGACCCGGACCTCCCCGTCGTCTACAACGTCGAGAAGAAGACGTTTATGCTCCTCGTCGACGCCGCCTCGGGCATTGTCAAGCAGAGCTTCACCCCGGGCGGCAACTTCCCCTACGACGACAGCTGCGCCCCCGACTCCAAGAACTTCTTCACCACGCGCGAGCGCGACTGCCGCGGCGTCATCGACATTGGCCAGACCCAGTACACCATCACCATCCACAACAAGAAGACCAACGAGCTCATCTGCACCCTCAAGTATGCAGAGTGGAATCCCAACAGCAGAGACAAGGACCTGCAGTCCCAGTACGACCAGACCCTGGACAAGCAGTACATCTACACCATGTACAACGGCGAAGTCATCGCCTTCGACTACAAGCGCCCGCGATCCCACCAGCGCCCCCTCTACCGCCAACGCCTGCCCTACCCTGTCGCCCGTGTCTTCGACGTTGCCCGCCCCCTGAACGACCAATCCAGCGAGCCGCCCCTCGTTCTGCTCCCACAGCCAGCCGGCCCCATCTTCTCCGAAGACAAAGCCAACCACGTCCTGCTCAACACCACCGAGTCCGGCGCCTGGTATGCCCTGTCCGAAGTCAACTACCCCGCAGTCACCGACGGTGCACCGGACGCCTCTTGCTACAAGCAGGATCAAGTATCCTACGAGTGGGACTCGGCCTACCTGCTGCCGGACAAGAGCAGCCTCGTCGGTGTTCACAGGCTAGACTACCGGATTCCCAGCCAGCAGGCACAGCTGCCAGGCATTCCTGCCACGACGTACTACCCAACGTTGAACGACCAGGCCGTGTCCAATCAGCCGGAGACGTCGCACCGTGAGCAGCACCAACCACCGACCATAGACGCGACAGGCCAGACGCAGGACAGAATGGCCTCGATGAAGCTTTTGGTCTTTTTCCTTGCAGCTGGCCTATTCGTTGGTGCTTCCGTGAAACCAACACTACGCGAATCATGTCTGAGCCACCTGAAGAGACTATTGCATTCGGCCAAGGCCAAGTTGCCTCCCGCTCCTGTGCCCGCCTCTGCCGAGCCGCAAGTACAACCTGTAGAAGAAGAGGCGCTACCTCTCATAGTCGACGAGAACCTCGTTTCCGAGAAGCCGATGGTAGGAACTGTAGCGAAAGCTGACATTGCCGCACCCGTTGCTGAGGAGGTCAAGGAGAAGAAGGTGACTTTTGACGTCCCAGACGACGAAGACGAAGATCTCGCGCCCCTTTCCAGGACCACAACTGTCGAACGTAGCCCCCCTGCCGAAGACGAGGTCCTGCCTGGCACTCCGCTCAACGTGGACGCTCAACCGATGACTAGCAGTACCGATGATGTTTCTCAGGATTCGTCAGCCGCGCCCACGACTCCCAAGAAGAAGAAAGCACACCGAGGCAGACGTGGCGGACGTAAACTCAGCAAGAACCAACAGAAGGAGGAAGACGAGGTCAATCGAATTGTAGATGCAGCCAAGCAGCTCGAGGTAGGACCGAGCCTGCAGCCAGATGAGCTCACTGTCAGCGGCGGCGATGTGCAGAACGTATCCGAGATCAAGCGGATCGGCAAGTTGACAATAGACCAAGACCGACTCCTTGGCAACGGGAGCGGAGGAACGTTTGTCTTTGAGGGTAAATGGAAGGTACGCTGAATCTCCGTTCGCTCTCAATTTCTTGTGCTAACGCCGCTTCAGGAGGTCAAGGTGGCTGTCAAGCGCATGCTACCGCAATACTTTGGACTCGCGGAGCAAGAAGTAAAGCTTCTGCAGAACAGCGATCCCCACCCGAACGTCATCCGTTACTTTGACGACGAGAGGGATGAAAACTTCCTCTACATCGCCGTCGAACTCTGCCAGGCCAGCCTGTTCGACCTTTACAAAGACGGCCGTCCAGGCGAGGAACTCTCCGAAAGCCATCAGCGTCTGGTGAACAAGATCAGCGGCAAAGCTGCCGCTTGTCTGTATCAACTGGCCGCTGGATTGAATCACCTTCATCATCTTCGCATCATCCACCGCGATATCAAGCCCCAGAACATACTCATCGCACAGCCGTTGATCACGTCCAAGGACGATGTACGGCTCGTCATCTCTGACTTCGGACTCTGTAAGACGCTGCCCGATAACGTTAGTACCCTTGTCGGAACGACTGGCAATGCAGGCACTGTTGGCTGGAAAGCGCCTGAGCTCATCTCGCAGCCCAAGGAACTAGCCAACGGCAGCTCGCAGGGCTTCTCTCGCGACTCGTCGAGCTCCACGGACCCGGTCGCGCAAGGCGTGAAGCGGGCCGTCGACATCTTCTCTCTCGGTTGCGTGTTTTACTACGTGCTCACCGGCGGCTGCCATCCCTTTGACGACGAAGAAGGCTGGATGCAGATCCGTGAATACAACATCAAGAAGGAGAAGTCGAACCTCGATCGCCTGCTTCTCGGTGCAGACTCTGTGGAGCCACATCGCCTCATCCACTGGATGCTGCGACCTAGGCCTGAAGACCGTCCCAACGCCTTCCAAGTGATGAACCATCCCTTTTTCTGGGATGATCAGAAGCGCCTTGATTTCCTGTGCGACTGCTCCGATCATTGGGAACGTGAACCTCGGGACCCGCCATCTGCCCACCTGTCGGTGCTCGAAGAAGCCTCGCAAGACGTGCTCGACCACAGACGCAACTTTCTCGCCAAGCTGGATCAGGGCTTCATCAACTCGCTCGGGAAACAGCGCAAATACACAGGCGACAAGATGCTGGATTTGTTGAGGGCGCTCAGGAACAAGAAGAATCACTATGAGGATATGGACGATGCAATCAAAGCAAAGGTGGGGCCTTTGCCGAGCGGTTATCTCAGGTATTGGACGGTCAAATTTCCGCAACTGCTTATGGCTTGTTACGAGGCGGTGTTGGCCTGCGACCTGGAGCATGAGCCACGGTTCAGGAAGTATTTCGAGAGCATGAAGTAGTCAGCGGGTAGGTGGGGGTATTAGCAATCAACGCTGGACTTAAACGTGACTCGTTTGCTCATGGATTGACTGTGATGGCTACCTCTTCAAGCGACTACCATCCAGTTCCGCTAGACTCGCCCTGACCATGTCGGGGTTGTTCGTCAGCAGCTCTTGGACCCTCTTCTCGAAAGCCTTGATCATGAACTCTGCCACCTTGGGCGCGACGCCCCCACTCAGAGCGGCATACATGGGGTTCGCAAACGCAAACTCGACTGCCAGACTGACCTGTGTCTGGTCGTTCTGTATAGCCTCAACAGTCCACTTACTCCGCAGGTGGGTAAGCAGGCCGTTCTCGCCTTCCCTTCGCTCCGCCGCCTGCTGGCCGCCGTCGAGGTGATGCGCGATATCCTCCGTCTTCAAACTCGTCTCGGTATTCCCGCCCACACTCTCCACATAGCGCCCCGGTATGCAGTACACCCTGCTCACGAAACTCTCGGTTATGCCGCCAAAGCCGCTGGTCAGGGTGCCCTCGGATGGCCAGCGCCGGCCGTAGACCTTGTCCGGTGCAGACCACTTGGTTATGTCGCTGCGCTGGCAGTAAGGCAGGAAGTGCTGGTAGTTGGGCACGTCGGCTATTATGGAGTAGACGGGGGCCGAGGGGTAGGGCAGCGTGCGCACGGCGGTCAGGATCTGTGGCGGCGACGACGAAGATGGCAGCGCGGAGTTCAGGGCTTCGAAGGGGTTGGGCAGGAAGGTCCGCCGCTGCGAGGGGGGTTGGCGTGGGCGCGCGCAGCGTGTCGTTGGACGGGTGAATCGCAGGGATGCCATTACGGGTTGGCCAAGCGTCGATATATGGTGGAGTTGTGTATGTGCAGAGTTTGATCGGTGTCACCTCGACATGGTGGCTGAGCGGTTTGAGAGCCCAGAGCCCATGAGCGCATCACGCTCCAGATGGCACACCAGTTGACGCAGATCCGCGCTAGCCCTAGAGAAGATATTGATGCGGCTGCGGCTCTGCATGACGCATGGGATCTCCAAGGCTGTCAGGGACCTCCAGGGCTGAACCAAACTCCTTTGGACGCTAGCGCTCGAAATTTCCCCTCCATGAGTTGCAAGATTCCCCGCTTACGCGACTTTGTCAGGAGTCCGAGATGGCTGCGAAGACGGACAGCATGAACGGTGCACACGCGGGAACTGCCAGTGGCGCGAGTGTCCACGATGCCGGCGACTCGAGATTCCAGACAGACAACACCATGTCCAGGAAACCACAACCGAAACAGCAACTCTCCAAAGCAATGGAGCACATGCGCTTCGCAGTCACAGTCGATCCTGTTCCGCATACTCCAGCTTGCACGCCGCCACCAGAGGCTCTGACGGCCACATCGCCAGCCGCCCTCGACTCCGCCGAGAACGACGCTTATGGAGTGCCTGCTTCTCTACAACCCGTGCGCGCCCCACCGTCTCGCTCCCACGACCCAGACAACAATCAGAAGCGCAGCGATCCCTTTGCGTTCGGTTCGCGCTACCTGGAGGAAGGCGACAACATCTTCGAGTTCAACGCCTGGGACCACGTAACCGTCGACTCCAACTACCTCGCCTTTTCAGAAGAACAGTATTCCAGACAACGGCAAGAGCCGGTTTCCGACTTTGATCGCAAACGCTACAACGCCCAGCCCGAGAAGTGGTGGAACCAGTTCTACAAAAACAACAAGACCAACTTCTTCAAGAACCGCAAATGGCTGGCACAGGAGTTTCCTATTCTAGAAGAAGTGGGCGCCGAGGATGGGCCAGAGGCTACGCTGTTGGAGGTCGGCGCCGGGGCAGGGAACAGCGCCTTTCCCATCCTGCAGAGAAGTCGGAACCAGCGGCTGAAGATACACGCGTGCGACTTCTCCAAAAAGGCAGTCGAGCTCATCCGCAACCACGAACTCTACGACCCGGAGCGCATACAAGCTGACGTCTGGGACGTGGCCGCCGCTCCCGACTCGGAGAACGGCGGGCTCCCCCCAGGTCTGGCTGAAGGCAGCGTAGACGTTGTGCTCATGATCTTCATCTTCAGCGCGCTGAGTCCCAAGCAGTGGGACCAAGCCGTCCGCAACATCTGGCGGGTTCTCAAGCCGGGCGGCCAAGTCCTCTTCCGCGACTACGGCCGCGGCGACCTCGCCCAAGTCCGCTTCAAAAAAGGCCGTTACATGGAGGAAAACTTCTACGTCCGCGGCGACGGTACGCGCGTCTACTTCTTCGAGCAGTCTGAACTCGAGGATATCTGGGGCGGCGCCAGAAAACGCGATACTACCATTGGCAACGTGGCGGACACCACCATATCCCAGACCGAGGCCGAGGGTGTCATCGCAGATAAGATGGAGAGTCTGTCTCTCCACGATCCTGGCATGCAGACGAGAGAGCAGAGCCACGATGACGTCAACGATCTGGACACTCCCAGGCCGGGTTTTGAGATTGCGCACATTGGCGTCGACCGACGGATGCTGGTCAACAGGCAGAGGAGGCTGAAAATGTATAGGTGCTGGATGCAGGCTGTGTTTCGCAAGGCAGGCATGGAGAGCGAGGTGCCAACGAGCACGCTGAGGCAGGACAAAGAAGACGCTGCAGAGGAAGAGGAAGAGGGGCAGAGTGGCGTGGGAAAGGAGGATGCAGTGGAAGGAGGGGGCGTTAAGGTTTGAGGGTCCGAATCGTGAGGGTGGAATGCAAAAGTTGCAGTGGTGGCCTGTAGTGGGGATGAATGATACCATGACATATGAGAGAGAAGACGTTGTGAAAGTAGAGTATACTATGCGTCAAACCACTGTTGTAGTTAGAAAGCAGCGCTAGAGAGCACACTTGATTGACCCGTCGTGTTGTCTCCCGCCTCGTGGGCCTCATGGATCATACACAGCAGCAGATGCAAAAGCGTTTGGTCGAGAACGCACTGGATTGTGGTGTACTATGAGACAAAGACCGCTATGCTACGCTAAACTACCAGGCTCGTGATACAAGCTATGATGCGAACCCAACACCCAATGCTGCGCTTTCCAGAACCAGCACCTATAGAGCCTCAATCGAGGGTATCACAAGAACCGGTGCAAAGCCTACCCTCAGTCCACAATCATGACAAAACTTCCCTGCACACGTCTAGTTCCCCTCAAGAATCCCCTTGAGAATACCTGCTCCAGGTCCTACGAGTGAATCCGCCAACTCCTTTTCTCCAACAACACTAGCAACCCTGCGATCCTCTACCGCAACCCCGGGGAAGGCTTTGCCCCTGCCTCTCCGGCTCGGCGTGCCAGCGCCAACATCCAGCGACCCTGCTTTGCCCTCCACCGCTGAGACAAGCGAGAGTGTTTCCAGACTGCTCACAATGTCTCTGAACTCTGTGCTCGTCAGAGGATGCAGTATGTTTTCTCGTCTGCATAGCACGGTGTAGGCTTCGAAGAGTTCCTTGATGCTAGGGGATGTAGTGTGGGATCGGGAAGGTGTGGCCAAGATGCTATCGGCGGCAGTGGCGCGCTTCTTCTTCTCAATAGCAGAGAGTGAGCAGAGAACGGCTTTTTGTTGCAGATTGAGGTTCCGCAGGCGTTGGCTGGTGCCGTTGCTGAAGACAGCTGCTGTGATTCTGGCCATGTGGGCAATGGTGGCGCGCGGTGCAGTTTCGACGGTGAGCGAGGCGAGGGAAGCCGCGATGACGCTGTTTAGGTCTTTGGTTTTGGCGGGAGAGCGGATGGCCGGGGAGGAGAAGTTGATGTTCTCTACAAGCGGTGTTTTCGAGGGCGATGGCGTGGGAGATGGTGTGATTTCTGTGGCTTTTTTCGCGTGTCGGTCGCGCGTGTCGGCTTCGACGAGGTCGATTGCTCGCCGGCAGATGTCAAAGGCTTTGCGCAGGTCGCCGGACTGGGCGGCTACCTTTTTGGAGAGGAACACAATGGCGGTTGGGTGGATGAAGGGCAGCTGTGTTGAGCCGGCTGGGAGAAGGGCTTTGAGTTTGGCAGTGATGACGGAGGAGATTTGGGCGGCATTGTATGGGAGGAAAGGCAGTAGCTGTGGCTTGAGACCGCGGGCCTTGAGTCGCGGGAGAAAGCGATCCGTGAGATCCAGCGCGTTGGCAATGCCGACCAGCACCAGCCCCGATGCCTTTTGTAGTGACCACTCGAAGATGTTGTAGAAGAGCTCGACGTCGAGCTCGAGCAGGTGGTCCACTTCGTCGAGGGTAACAACATACGACGTCTGTCGCTGCATGAAGACGGTCCGCAGCGCTTCCATCTCGTCGCCCTCTGCAACTTCGGTGATGTCGACAAAGTCTTCGAGCAGCGTCCTGTACAGATCTGTAGCGTTCTTCACGCTCATGCAGTTGATGTAGCCGGTTCTGACAGACTCGTCCGCGGAGACGGTGCGGCAGACATCGTTGACAAAGGCGCTCTTGCCGGTGCCGGGCGGGCCGGAGACGTAGATGCAGCCTGAGGTCTTGGCCTTGGTTCGGCTTGTGATGAAGGCCGCGAGCTCCCTCCTCTCGCTGTCGCGGCCGAACAACGCGGTGGGGGCAGAGCCTCTTGCGAAGACCTGGCGCGCTTCGTGGTAGATGGTGGGCGCGGTGCTGCGCGGAGTGCCTGGGGTGTGGGGAGTGCGAGGCGTCAGCGGCCGGCCGGCGATGATGAGTCGGTGTCTGGGTGTAACGGCCACTTTGCCGGCAAGTGCGTCGCGATGCCTGGGCGTCGAGGGGGTGGGCGCGAACTTGTCTGGCAGGTCGACGAGCGCCTTCTGCGGAGAGTTTTCTTGGGCAGGACTCGTGCGCGCCTTCCTTCCGCGTCTCGCCGCCGCCTTGTCTCCGGGCTCGTCCACATGCTGCTTCTTCGGGGTGACGAAGGGGTTCTCAATCTCGCCCTCATCGTGTATCACGAACTGCGTCCTCCGTTTTGCGCGTGTTGCGAGGTGGAGCTTGGATTCTGCAGAGCGCGTCAGGGACGTCCCGTCGTCGATGCGTGCAGAACTACGCGTTCTCTTTCCAAGGACGGTAGGCGCCATCGTGTTGTGCGGCGGCAAGGTGTGATGCGTGGTTGTGGAAGTTGCGAAGCACAGTGATGGAAGGAGCTACCTAGGTACGCGACAGGCACGCGCGACGCGATATCGCGTTAAGTGCCCCAAGGTTGGCCTAGTGCCACGCCCGCATTCAGCACCACCTAGGCCCATCCGGGCTGAGGCTTCACGGCAAGCACACACCAGGCGAGACCGGCAGTCTTCCATCATGTACTGTCGTAGCGATCCAGCGTCGGTCGGACAGCGCTCAGTGTGTCACCCTGATTCTGTCGACTTGTTTGCTAAGAACCCCTGCGCCTCATCGCGCTCTCCAACGACATCACCCCCGTTTAATGTCTGGTGCACATCTAGTGATCCCGTAAAGACGCGCAGAATATGGTCGCCACCGCTCCACTGCCACTGCGTTTGCGTGGTACCATTGGGGTGCTCTTGGCACTCCACGGTCCTACGGGTGGTGCAAGAAGCAGGGCTGGTACTAAGCGTACGACGTGGGCAATCGGGAAACCTGGTAGCATAAAGGCCTCACACCCAGTGCACATCAATGGCCATCTCTCCCTTTCCACAGTTCCCGCATCACCCCTCCCGAGCCAACCGCGCGGTGCGGGGCATCGCCAACAGAAGAGCGCGAAATGCCATACCCAACATATCCGTCGTGGTCACATGGCTTGGACTTCTTCCCAGAGGCTTATCCGTACCGCTATACCAGTCGACGATCGTCTCGAAGGTCGCGCGTTCCTCGATGGGCATTTTCAGAGCTCGCAGTAGGGCCATGTTGCGAATTTTGTGTCTCTCATGACAAGATTGTACGCTACACGCTGGCCACCTGACCCCTCACCGCGCCCGTCTGACCATCTACAGCCAAGTCTAGAGGAAGGTCTGTTTGAGCTGGGGATGATGGCGCCTCCCTACTTTGACCACGTCCTGGAAGCTTACCAGGACATCCACTACCACTACAAGCGTGGTTTCGACCAACATGGCCCTGAATCTTACTACATCTCCCGCGAGATTAGGCGGCTATCAGAGCTGCTACGCAAGCTGTACTTTGCAACAGGTATGCGTGAGCTGGCTTCGTGGTCAAACCAGCTGAAGTACATGAGAAGCGACGTACAATTGGGACCCGGGCATCGTCAGCTGAGCACACTACCGAAGCACCGGCATAATTCTTGGTTCCTGCATTAGCGGATGGGGTGATGGATGCAGGCGCTTGGCCTGGCGGTGTTGTGCTCGACGAACTTATGTTGAACGCTGTATTGTTCCGTAGACATGGCCTGTACCCTCCTCAGGCGACCTGTTGCGGTGTACGTAAAAATGTTCGCTGCTGCCTGGTGCTGCTGTTTTGGCGATACAGCCGTCATGACGTCAAAGTGAAAGACCGGCGGAAGGTCGCGGTGACCGTGGAATTGTCCCGCTTCCTTTACTATAGTCCGCACGCGCTTGTTATCTTGGTCAAAGGAAGCAACGATTGCTCCATACTTTTCGAATTTCTATTCCAGATCTAATGTCCCCACAATCACAATTGCACGTTGGCTGAACACATTTGCGTACCTGAATATATTCGACTACAAATCGAACCCTCTCTTACCTACGAACATGGCCATCCCGCAAGACCCCGCCACTGCGAATCGGCCATCAAAAACGAAGGGCACACAGCTAGCACTCGAAGAAAATAGCGACATCGCGCGAATCAGAAATTGTCTCCAAGGTGGCGCAGACGCAGCCGAGGTCGCATCGGAAGGATACCGCGTCTGTCGCATCAACGCCTTTCTTCGGCGCGACCTTCAACAAGCCCGCAATGGGATTCGTAAGAACCGCGTCGACAGACAGACACAATCTGTTCAAGAAGATGCTCTCAAGGAACTACGTGATGAGTTGCCCGCAACGCGCCAGATGCTCGAGCGCCTCTGGGGTTTGCTCGAGCAGCGGAAGGTCAAGATACCCGACGACGTCAAGGCCGACTATCAAGCGCTGAAGGCCAAGGACTCGCATGACTGGCAGCCCCGGCAGAGGGTCAGGACAGTGAAAAGCGTAGTGGCAAAGGGCAAGAGAATCGAAAACCCCAAAACGAAGACGGAGAGGAAGGCTGAAAGACAGCGGGTCGACAAATTGCACAAGCGTCTCGAAGAAGGGAAAGCCAAGCAGACCAAGTTTCTGTTACACACCCCAGACGGCGAAATGTACGACGCACGGAAGCCTGTCCGTATTCCAGACGAAGCTGAAGACGATGACGTTGCCGGCGAGCAGATGACAGCGGAAGAGGCGGCAGCCATCGAGCATGCCGACTTCATGAAGAATGGCAGTTCTTACCGACCCCGGGCGCTTACTCCACCGTCTGGGCTTGTCGCGAAGAACGTCGTTGCGGGAGTCAAGCGCAGGTCAAGCGATTCGAATCCCTTTGCGACACTCAAAATGGGTGAAATAGAAGGCGTGTTCGTGTCGATCGCCGAGAGCCAGTTGGGATGAGTTTTGTTACTATCAGGGGGTATGGATGTCTTCAAGATATCTTTGCCATGAAAACGGGCTATGACATTGTCTGGCTATGTACTAGTGGTGTTCTCAGCCAGAGGCAACCGCGTCTATCTTGATAGTAGACTCATGGCTTTCCTCATGACACGACATATCTGAGCCCGGAACTACCTGCATATTCTGACATTGGCCTTTGTCCTCGAGGACGTGGTCTGCGCAACTTTACCAAATGGTAGTATTTTGATGATGAGCTCATCTCATTTGGCTCCTGGCGTCGACACACAACTCCGACCCCGCAGTGCATTTCTTACTGAATAATATGCTGGGAATTATGCCGAAGTTGCCCACGCATGCGATTGATGGATGATGAATATGTGCGTCTCCACACGTGCAGCCGATCGATTTGTTTGCTTGTTTGCTGAATAACAGCGTCTCGCCTTGTTGATTTCACGCTCGTCTCCAATGAACACCAGCATCTACTGCCACTGTGCCTGAGTGTCTCCATTATTTCTTTGTTCCAGTCTTCGCAAGCCAAAATCAGCGAGACTGCCTGTTCAGACGCGGCAATGTCGTGTTATCAAGGCATTCGCAACGCAGCACGCGCCCGGTTCTTTCAAGCGAGGCCGCTTCAGACACAGGGCGGGAAGGGGTGGTCACGTCGATGGTTGAGGTAGCCCGCCGAGCAAAGTG
This sequence comes from Alternaria ethzedia, assembly GCF_023757985.1. Lineage (NCBI taxonomy): Eukaryota > Fungi > Ascomycota > Dothideomycetes > Pleosporales > Pleosporaceae > Alternaria > Alternaria ethzedia. Next base: position 50,865 of record NW_026056247.1, read on the forward strand.
CACTCGCGTCGTCGAAAGCCTCCTCGACATCGACCCGTCCTACCAGAAGATCACTCAAGCTGTGGATTCAATGTCCAAGATGTGACTGGCTCGATGGGTCCGATATCATGTCACCTCCGGGTTTCTGTTTAGGGCTTTTGGTCCGTAGTGCTTGACTCACGTGAGGAGGGCCTATGTCATCGCCTGCCCAGGTGGGCGCCTGTTGGCACCATTGCGCGCCAAAGCAGAAACACGGTGCACGCTCGCTCCGCTTTCGCGAGCAAGGAAATTACCATGCTGACATATCGCGCGATGCGTCATATCACTACATGCAAGCTTCCAGTTGTGCAATGTACTCCTATGTACTCATCCTTCATTTGCACTTCCGCACGTCCTATCAGGCAGGGGTCGCACGGGCTGCTCTGCCTTTACCCCTATGAGTTTGACAGCTGCGTACAGGGGGGGGGGGGGGGGGGGGGGGGGGGGGGGGGGGGGGGGGGGGGGGGGGGGGGGGGGGGGGGGGGGGGGGGGGGGGGGGGGGGGGTCGNNCCCCGCCCCCCCCCCCCCCCCCCCCCCCCCCCCCCCCAAGTCAGGGTGCCTGGTGTTGTTCGGACTCTCTTTGTAAGATCCGTACACCCCATAGACGCTAGGCACCCGAACCAGAGGGGAGAACTGTACTGACAGTGGCCAAAAACGAGTGCCAGGCCCACACGGATGAACGGCACCTCTTATGACGTCTCGTCACTCACCACGGATAAGTATTGCGAGGCTCGAGTAGGACGCCAGCCTAGCCGATTATGCGCCGAGTTGAACAAACGGCTGCGGGTTCGAGCATAGCGTAGGTTTCACTTCCCGGCCAGCTGTTAGTTCCGTTCAACGGTGCAGGAGGATCTGCGGCCTACCTGCAGGCTGCGGAACGTGCCATGACTTGGCGCGCAAGAACCTCGGCCTCCACGCGAAGCGCTAACGGTTTGGGCGTCAGCAATTTGGAGACGCGGAGATGAACTCGACGGTGCGGTGCGCGTTTAGGAATGCCAACTCCATCGAGCGAGGAAAGAAGCCACTTGACTGTCTTGACACTGCTGATCTGGAGCTCAACTACACCCATGGATTCCACGCGCAGCCAAAGCGGTAGTGAGCGCATTCCAGCTTGCCCAGGTGGTAAGATGTTTGCGACCTGGAGTATCAGCCTCGACGAGACATGGTGAGACGATTGTCTTGTCGGGCGTGCAAGGATTAGCGACGGAACATTGTCACTGTCGCCGAACACGATCTGTCGCTTGCAGGTGCTGCAATACCACGCCTGTGCCACATCAGGCCATGTAGACGGAGAAGGACGGCGACTGGTGCCGGACAAACGAGAAGAGCCAGCAGCCGATCGTAGTGGTAATTTCCAAGGCTGCCCACGAGCTGGTGGGTCACCAACTCCCAGTGCGTTGCCCGCTGGCTATCAGTCTTTTCGTGAACTGCGTCTCGAGATGCTCCACAGCGCCCCATCCCGAGTGCATCTCGCTTTCGAACATCTCATTCGGCGGCGCCAAAGTCATCGCGGTCTTGAGTTACCATGCATCATGCTACAACTCGCAACCAGTTCTGAAATGCTGATGATACCTGTCTTCTCGTACCCTCTCCTCCAGCCATATGATATTTGGAGAGTTGACTTTGCGTATATATCCTGATGCCAACAGTATACAGCAAAGGCAGGCTCTCATTGCCTTTCCATTTACGTCTCTTACTTTCAATCAATATTTCAAGGTTTGCCTGCAGACAATGGCACCAACCACCAGATCCGGATCTGGATCTGGATCAAGTCCAATCCCAAACAGCCATGCACGACACAGCTTGGCTTCTCAACCTGTCAAAGATTCAGCCCAAAGTCATGGTAGCCGACGCGATGTACCACAGGTGCATTCTCCCGCCGTAGACAACGTGCCAATAGTCCACAACACCCCTGCACTCCATGTACAGCGCATGCTCCATGTCCGTATTCCACAAAAGGCCACCGTCATGCCCAACCGATTGCTGGAGGAGCGAATCATAGCGCCACAAAAGCAAAAGAATCAGAAGCGATACCAGGGCCTGGTGACCAAGCACAAGTACCGACTCGGCTCGCCAAGGTTCAGGATCTCGAGGCGCATTAGAGACCCAGAGTGCTGGGAAGTGCTTACGCGAGATACTGAAGTTGTGGGTCCTAAAGGGTGTTGGGTTGCGAAAGGAACGTCGACTTTGGAACGCCCGTTCGGGAGTGCTGCCAACGCTTACCGCGTATACCATGTCGATCGCAAATGTCTCAACGAGAAGCTGGAAGGCGAGGTAGCATACACCCACCTTGCTATGAATGTCATGGGCTTTAGGTGGGCGCTCAAGTTCACGACGATAGTGGGAGATGTGCCCCAGCAGTTCGAAGTGTCACATCTTTGCGGTCACTCGCATTGTTATCGGCCGTCCCACCTGGTGCTCGACTCACATCAAGTCAACTTGCGACGATCGCGATGCTCTGGCCATGGCTGTACCCATGCACGCGGACGCGGCCAGAAATGCTTCGGCCACGAGGAATGTCCTGAGTTCTGCCCGGAGCGTTTGAAGGAGGTGGAGCGGCAGTTGAAGCGAGATGGCCACCGGCCTGACAAGTGCGACTATGCAGAGATAGTGGAGTAGTGGAGGCAGGCACGCACGCCACTGATATGTCTGAAACACCGCATGTATTGTTACCTTGTTGTTGATCTACTCTGCATTAGAATCAATATCGTTCGCACCCGCACCGAAGGCAATCCCTTACTGAATGTTGAAGCCAATTGCATGTTGCCTCCAGGCAGTAGCCCGAGCACGGATAGCTTCAGGAGAGACTTGCTAGCCGAGAACATCCCGTCCCCTGCCAATGCTGCAGTGCTGGAACCTGTGTGGCTTGGCTATCACAGTCCGACGCACGGTAAGTTCCTGAAGGGTCGATATTAGCATGGCGGTGTGATGCGTTGTGTAAGCAGCCATGATATATAAGGCGTATCCGGCGACGTACGGGCCATGAAAGCCAGTTCTCTCTTGATTCATATTTTCTTGTATCATCACTACATCACTACATCACTACATCACTCCAACTTCAATCTCATTGCCAAACAAGCCAACCATGCCCGGCATCGTGACTTCCCCCGAGCTCCCTCGCAAGCGTACAGGCCCCAAAGGGAACATCAAGGACCGGCATTTGCCCGCTGGCTCCAGCGATCCCAACCTTTACACCCCAACCACCCCTCCCCTGCTCAAATTAGGGATCTCACCTGATGATGTGCTTGAGAATGTCAAGGACCTCGCATACTCGGTCTCACGGCGGGTGGAGCACAAGCATCCATATCTGGAAAGACTGTTAACGTTGTCTAAACTTAACAACATTACCTTTCATGGGAAATCCGAGAGGATTGACCGCCTCAAGGAAGAGTCCATTCTCCAACAACGACCGAGGATCGATCTTGAGACGTATAAACACCACCTCCCGGAGCTGCCAGAAGAAGACTCCCCACAGATCGCGGCTATGAAGCAGTTTGCTATGGACAGCGAGACGGGCGAATGGATCCTGGAGGTAATTTGGGACTTGTTCTTCACACTCGTCCGCGAGATAGATGACGGATGTTGGGTTCAGGATGGAACGGCTTGCGGCGGGTTTCCGTTCGGACTACAGGCAAATGCTGTGCTCAGGCACAGGGTTCCGAAGGTTGAGGTAAGTACTACACACCCGTTGCATCTATGATTGAAAACATACTAAGTTTGCGTTTCTACTAGTACACTCATCCCGAAAAGGGTGAAATGATCGAAGCCGTACTCGTATACTGCACTGCGCTTGCGATGATTTTAGCCGGGTATGGGGATTACTTGCCATATTGTACCACGAAACACGCTCGCGCCGGCTACCTGAGATGGGATGTATCCCATTTATGTGGTCACAGCCACTGCGTCCGCCCCTCACACTTGGTCATCGAGCTTCATTGCGACAATCTGGCTAGGCAGGATTGTGAGGGCAAAGAGCGATGTGAATGTGGCGACACCCCAGGCACACCTGGTTTTGGTCATCCTTGCCTGGGCCACCGGAGCTGTCCGGATACCTGCCCAGAGAGGTTGCGAAACCTGATCGACGCGAGGGACAAGCTCCTCGAGTGGGTGGAATTCCTTAACAATGGTGGGGATCCTAAGCACCCCCCCGATGACCTTCGCTGTCGGGAAACCAAGACGGTGCCTCACGCGATCCGACTTCAGAAAGCGTTAAAGAAAGCCGCCGATAGGGCAAGAGCAGCGGTAAAAAAGGCGGCCAACGCTATGAAAGCGCACAAGAGGAAGGCGGACGAGGAACCCGTGGAGCGTATCCAGAAGAAGGCTAAAGCTGTGACGGAACGTCGGGTGCCACCTCGGAGCAAGGCCGCTAAGGAACCCGCGTCGAAGGCTAATACAGCCACAACTACGGCGCAACGTCGGGTTTCCAGCAAGAAAAATTGAGTTGCGACACCAGTGATGGAAAGGATTTGTGGGCAGAATAGTTCTCTTTCTCTTTGTATTATTATACAATTCATGCAAGCTATCCAAAATCTCCTCACGATCCTCCAACGTCCAAGTCCGCCGTGAAGTCTTTCCGAATCGTCAAATTTTCAAAGGTTTCCTGATTTTCGATGACCAGGCCTTGTTCGTTGGCCAGATGCAACAAACAAATAAAGCAGTAGCTTGTGGAGATATCAGCCAGGGTTTGTTTTGGGTAAACGGCCTGTAGGCTGTTGACAACGTCGGTAAAGGTCAACGAACCATCCACGGCCTTGTTTGCTGGATCGTCGGCAACATTGGGCTGAGGAGGCGCAGAAATCTGATGGTTGTGAGCTTGCGAGTCAGATGAAGACGGCTAGATACAACTTACGCCATCGAACCCGATACCCCTCCAGAGTTCGTCCTTTAGTCTTTTCACGTCCACCTTCTTTGCGACCCTTGCGTACTGGACGTATTCAGGCCGAAATCGTCGGCTTTGCGTCACTAGCTGAGCACCGAATGCGTCGGTCTGCGAACCCGGTTGCATGCCGTCGAGTGGTAGTGTAGCTTCAGGTGCGTCAGGCGGCGGCGAGAAGTGATCGCGCGCATCTGCAAACACATCGTCATCGTCGAGAGGGCCACTAGGTATCTGGAGACCATCATCCTGGAAAAAGTCGGCGTCGTAGTTTCCCTGTGCATCGTCACCGTCGCCTTCTTGACCCTGGTGAGCCCAGTATGCTTCGTCCACGCGTGCTGAATCTCCAGGGAGTGCATGTGCACGGCGTCCTCCCTTGCGTGAGCCCATACGCGCCTTGGGTTTAAGGAAAAGACGCAGCAGCTGTTTGGAGTTGAAGTGCTTGTCGTCTGGGAGAAGGTTGCGCGACCTGGACTTCCATTGTGCTTTGGGTAGAGATATCGCGGAGTTGGATGTCGCAGGCGTGTAGAGCACATCTGCTAGTGTCTGTGTCATTGGAGCTGTGAAGTCGATCTCGAATGGCTCCCTTTCCTTCCGTTTCGTCGCCGGTGCTGTCTTTGCGGAATGCTTGACGCGTGAGATGCGCCAGTGCTCAGGCCCTGCCCAGCTCTTCTTAAGAGCTTGGTCAAAATAGCTAAGGATGTTCTCTTGTTCTTGGTCGCGGCCGTGCATCATGGACACGCCATACTGAGCGTCGGCACTGTCTGTGTTCTCGTCGCCATTCAGGTCCATGGTGTGGATGCGAGCTTGTGGATGCTGGATAGCCTCACGAGCCCAGATCTCCCCGCCTTCGCCAAAGCCCGTCTCTGGAGGCAGATCAAACCCGCCCATATTCAGGTCATGATCGTCGTCAAATTCCATGGGGTTATCGTCGCCGAGAAAAAGACCTGATTGGCTGCCTGCGTTGTCGTCTCCGTGCTTGGCTCCGTCTTCACCGGAGGAGTTGTCAGCAGCCTTGAGGAAGGGAAGGTCCATAGAGCCATTCACATCGCCGAGATCGAACGTCTTCATCGACGGACACACGTCTTGCCGGTCGAGCTGGGAAAGATCGTGGAAGTACTTGGCAGTCAGGCCGGATATGTCAACATCGATGGCGTCGGGGGCCAGTTGATGGTCATGAGTGGGGAGTGAATCTTGGGTGGCGGCATCGTTGGCGTCATCGCTGCTGTCGAAGACAATCCTGCCGCTCCCGTCTATAGCCAGGTGGTTAAGAAGGAGTCCTTTGGCCCCGCCCTCGTCAAAGTCGGCCGAGGCTTTTTTGAAGAGCGGATCAACCGAGAACTCGAGCTCCATCTTCCTGTTCTGCAGTTGGGCAAAGGACGACGCGAGCGTGGCTTCTGCAGAGCGAGCAGCCCTCTTCTTGCGCTTCTTCTGGCCATGCTCTCCGGCTTCAGCCTCCTCGCCGTCGCCCTCGTCCTCGTCGCTCCCATCGGCATCGTCGCCGTGTCCTCTCCGCTTCTTGCCCACATTCTCGGCGAGTCCGCTGAGCAGCTTGCCCGTGTCGGTCGCAACGCTGTCGACTCTGCTGGTGTAGATCTTGACGCAGCCGTCTAGCGTGCAGCTAGCCTTCTGGAAGTTGACGCCGTCGCCCTCTTTGAGCAGGGACATTTCGTGGAAGTAGTCGATGAGGGCGAAGTTCCACGAGTTGTTCGCGTTGATTTTCTGAGCGGGGCGTTAGCTTGGAGCAGCGACGACGGGCGTGCGCATGCCTACGTTGTCCGTCGCCATCTTCATCCATTCCTCGAAGTTGGCCAGCAGGGGCATAATGTGGGTGCCCGGTGTAACAGCCGTGCCAGTGACATCGGGCATGTCGTCGCCATCTTGCGACGGGGTGCGTGGCGTGTCGTGGGCGGCGGCAAGCGACACGCGGCGGCGTCCGGGAGTCGCAGTCGTAGTCGAGGCGCGCATCGAGTCGCGCTGGGCCTGTTGGTGTGCATGGCGGCGGGCAGCCTTTTCCTGGCGGTCGTCGTTGAGCGGCACTCTGCGGGCGACGGGTTAGCCTAGCAATGCGCCCGCGCGGAGCGTTGGGGCCTACCTGACAGGCGTCTTCTGGGGCGAGGCGGCCGTGGTATACTTGGTGGAGCGCGCCATGTTGGGCGATGGGTGTGGTGCTGCAACAGCCGTTCTGGCGTCGATGCCATGTTGCTGTTGTTTGTTTGGGCGCCACAATTGCCCCGCCGCTATCACCAGACAGGCAGCGGCAGCACCGCCACACGCTAGCGCAGTGGCGGCATTTCCCCGGACTAGCTAGCCCAAACGCTTCACGCACCGCCCTCCGCTGGCTCGTCGCCCGCTGTGCCTTCACGCCTCGCACCGTCTAAAACCCGTCTTCTCCTCGACTCGTCAACTAACATGCCTCGGCCATGGACGACCTGACCATCCTCGCCCACGCCCAGCGGTTGCGCCGCCCCCGCTTCTCGGCGCGCCCCTTCGCCCTCACCATACTCGCTGTCTCCCTCATCTCGCTGCTGGCATGGGCTCGGTCGCAAGCCCCAGCCGGGCGTGCTCTGCACACGAGGGGGGCCGTCTCGACCAAGGACGCCGAGTGCCGCCTCGTCCACCATGCGCTGGACCAATGCGACTTTGTGCGCGCAAACTGCCCCGATGAGGAGGCTGGCGTCATGTCCTACCTCGCCCTCTACTACTGCCGCCTCCCGCACGCGAAGCCCGTCGCTTTTGTCCTGCTGACGCTCTGGCTCGCCCTCCTCTTCAGCACCATTGGCATTGCCGCAAGCGACTTCTTCTGCATCAACCTCAACACCATAGCGCGCATGCTGGGCATGAGCGAGAGCCTGGCCGGCGTGACCCTGCTCGCCTTTGGCAACGGCAGCCCCGATGTCTTCTCCACCTTTGCCGCCTTCCGCACCCACGCTGCCAGTCTGGCTGTCGGCGAGCTTATCGGTGCTGCCTGCTTCATCACCGCTGTCGTCTCGGGCTCCATGGCCCTGATCCGCCCCTTCCAGGTTGCGCGCAAAAGCTTTGTCCGTGACGTCGGCTTCTTTCTTGTTGCTGCTGCCTTTAGCATGGGCTTCATTGTCGACGGCAAACTCCACCTGTGGGAGTCCGTTAGCATGGTGGCCTTCTACATCTTCTACGTCGCCTTTGTTGTGGCCTGGCACTGGTGGCTCAACCTACGGAAAGCCCGACGCGCGCGAGCAGCCGCTGTTAGGAGCCACTACGTAACACCCGGCGGTGAAGAGGAGGAGTTTCCAGAGTACCACGACGACGAAATCAGCGCTGCTTCTGCGACCCCTGCGTACGGCGCCTCCGCTGACGACTTTTCCATGCTCGAACGCGCAGGAGGCGACAATACGATACATGACGATGACAACGAGGAGGAACGTGAGCGCTGGATGGGCGAGTTGACCAACAATATGCGCGTCAACCGCCCAAGCGTGTCGCGGCGCAACACCCATACCCCGATCCGACCCAGTTTAGTAGGAGCTTTGGAGTTCCGAGCCGTACTTTCCTCACTGCAAAAGTCGCGCAACATCCAGTCTATGCCAATCAGCCTGCGACGGTATTCCGACGACCCTACCTACACTACTGCCCAGCAGCAATCCTACATCGGACAGGCTACAGGTCCAGCGACTCGGCCTCCATTTGACCTGCCTTCTTCCGCCTCCAACATCTCCACCTCACCCCACCTGAGCCGACCGAATCTCGAGATCCAGCAGAGTCTAGGCAACCGAGCGCGAGCTGTCTCCACCAATGACATTGACAATGTTCAACTACAGCCAAGCACCCTACAAGGACAATGCGTGCCTGACATAACATTTGCGTCTGCCACTCCCAGCGAGCGCAACGGATTGTTGGAAGCGCCGCCCTCACCAACTATCTCGTTATCTTCGCCAGTCTCCCGCTCTTCTAGAGCCCCGAGTCCTACGGCACCGAGAGATAGGCTGCTTTCACCCAACAATTTGGCGCCTCCAGGTGCCGAGGATGGAGCGCCCCTTCGTGTAGTCCTGCCTTCGCCGAATCTACGATCAAGCCCGGCATCAAACTCCGGCCATTGCCGCGAACAGCCTAGTCTGAAGCTGGCCGTACCAGATGCGACTTCCCCACCCATACCATTCCCGCCTTACACCGATTACCCTTGGTCAGCACAGTCCACTTCCAGACCTCAGAGTCTACGTCCGCCTTCGCCAAGTGTGTCACTCGAATCTACCTACTTCCCACGAGATTCCTTTGGGCAGCTCGAACCAACAAAAGTTCCCACGTGGTGGCCCTCGGCACTCCTACCGACCCCGCATAGTCTGGTTGCTACCCTCTTTCCCACTTTGACCAACTGGCGTGACAAAAACGTTTTCGATAAGCTTTTGGGGCTAGTCGCAAGTCTGCCTGTATTCCTGCTTACTATAACGCTTCCGGTGGTCGAGCCGCAAAAAGACGAGAATGACGGAGGCCATGCCCAGCTTTCCCTGGATCTCGGTATGCCACACGCAGCTACACCAGGTGATGCAAGCATGAGATCGCAAACTCCCAGTGTATCCCTTATCTTGCCACGAGACGACCCCACCAGTTCGGGCCTGTCGAACTCGAAATCGTCTACGAGCCTTCCTCGACAGCTGGACGGTGGATCCTTCAGCACCACCACCAGCCAACCACCGCAAGTGTACATAACAAGTTCCGACAACGTAGCGCAATCGCCCGAGCAGCTCCCGGCAACCTCAACATCCATCGGGCCAGCGCAATGGAACCGCTGGCTGGTGATCGTCCAGATCTTTACGGCGCCCTTTTTCTTGGTACTAGTCGTCTGGGTAAATGTCGAACCCGACAACCCAGTTGTGTTGCTTCGCCACTCGCTTTACAGTATGCTTGTCTCACTCTGCCTTCTTGTCTTCCTCCTCTTGACCACTGCCTCGAATCAAGCACCCAATTGGCGGCCTGCGTTGTGCTTTCTTGGATTTGCCGTTGCCATTGCATGGATTAGCACTATTGCCAACGAAGTTGTCGGTGTTTTGCGTACCTTGGGCGTTATTCTCAACATGTCCGACGCGATTCTCGGCTTGACCATCTTCGCAGTTGGCAATTCGCTTGGTGATCTTGTCGCCGACATCACCGTTGCGCGGCTTGGGTTTCCTATCATGGCACTTTCAGCCTGCTTCGGCGGCCCAATGCTTAATATCCTGCTCGGCGTAGGCCTCAGTGGATGTTACATGATCATCACCAAGGGCGAGCACCGCCATGAGAAGCACCCAGACCAGTCGGTTCATTTCAGACCTTACCACATTGCCGTGAGTACCACCTTGGTCATTTCCGGAGGCACTCTGCTCGTGACGCTAGCTGGACTTCTCCTTGCAGTGCCTTTGCGCAAGTGGCGAATGGACAAGAGAATTGGGTGGAGTCTAGTCGCGTTGTGGTTGGTTAGCACCACTCTTAATGTAGCTGTAGAAGTTCTAGGTTATAGCAGCAATGTTAGCTAAACATTGTTTTTTCTTATATACAATCCACAGCAGCTATACACTATATCGACTGTGATTTCTTGGGTAGAAAGACTTGTTGGAAGATGGACGCAGGCGTCTAGTCCAAGTTCCGCCAAGCTTACATGTGTCTATCATGATTATGCACTTCTAGCCTGCCTTGTTCGGATCGATACCTGTGTTCGGGCTCGCCAACACTTGTTCCAGGTGCGTCAGAAATGACGTCGTGGCTGCATACTCTTGCCGTCTCATTTTCCCCACCATGAAAACTGATACATACATGTCCACTTTGCCTGCATTCACATTCGGGAACCTGTTACCTGCACACGCAATCGTCGTTTCGCCCATCGCGTACGTTAAATATGGGCTGTCGTCAGTCATCGCTTCGCGTATCCAGCGACGAAAACAAGGGTAACCGTAACAATACCAACTGTACAGGTTGCGAGGATTGTAGGTTTGAAACCATGTCTCGGGAAGAACAACACTGACTTTTCCCCCTCACATTCAGGCCAGAACTGCACGGATTGCAAAGGTCAGGCTACTTTTGCATTCGTACACTCGCCACTCTTGGAAGTTTTGACAGACTTCGAACATCTGCTAACCAGGAACATAGACTGCACGGGGTGTCGAAATTGCACCGACTGCAATGACAGTAGCAGCTGCCACAACTGTACCGGATGTGATAACTGTGAAGACTGCAGCAATTGTGTAGATTGCAACGACTGCACAAAGTAAGTGGCGCATTCTGCGTATGAAGCAATGCGATAGACGGAAAGACTGACGGCGATAGTTGCTCCAACTGTACCGATTGCACGGGTCTCAAGGACGCGCACAATGAAACAGGCGTACACAAGTAATTTGGAAGTGATGATGAACTTTGTAAGCGGACGTCTGGGGCCAGTAGTCTTGTACATGTCTTGCGAGTGATGGCAATAAACCTCATCTTTACAGTGTCCCAGGACCAACACTTGGACTAAACCGGCATGCACTTTATTCAACCCACGTCTTTTGCTTCCGCGACTCCTTGCATATGGCAAAAGATTGGGACTCAACTTCAATCCAGAATAAGTTTGAGTGCATAATTTGGAGCGCTGCTACTTCCAATTTCACGACTAGCATTGTGAGAAGGCTCCAAAGTGTTTGCTAACGTTGCGCATGCACTAATGCATCACACTGTTCTGTAACAGCAACACATCACCAACAGTATTAAATTGCCTCGCCGAAGTTCTCTTGTTCAAGCTTGCAGTACTACTACCTACAAGACCGTCGAAAAAAATGAAGTCATTCAAGGACTTGATCTCAAAACGAGGCCAGAAAAAGACGGCAAGTCTACCAGGTGATGATCTTGTGCCGCACCTTGTGCGAAAATACGGCCATGGTCGGAAGGGTAATCAAGCCTCAAAGCCGCTGCCATACAAGATACTGATCGAGAAATTTGACCGTTCAGATGTGCCGAATATTGTGCTTTGGCCGCCGACACCTCCGCCGAATGGGATGAAAATAGAAGATCTTCTGTTCGAACGGTCAGGGTCTTTCTTTGTCCTGCGCGAGAAAACAGAAAAGATAGAAGCTCGAAGTACACGCGCAGTCATTGGGCGCCTCCAGGTACCTGCCCGGCACAAGACAGAAACCTGCAACTACAAAGACGTGCGGGCATCTAGACAAGACGAGAACGCTCTGGACGAAACAGGAACCCAGAACGCACATTTAGATGATATGTGTCGAGCCGATTACTGTGCCTTCGTGGCAGGATTAGATAAGATTCTCTAGGATGTAGTGCAGAACGCTTAGCTTGTTACATGTCATTTTGTCCTGATACGGAACTGCACACCACTAAAAAAGTCCGACATAGTTCGAAACAAGAACTGTCCCCTTCGACTTCATAGTCTTTGCGTAATTTAAAAGCATGTGGCAGTGACTGCCCTCCACCGTCTACGTATGTACTGTTTGTTCTTGATTGTCTGCGCTTCCCGACAAGAACTACCTTCCCAGTGGCTTGATGAAGCCAGAAGGGCTAATTGACCCCAGTCGTAGAAAAATTGTCAAACTAGACGCAGCACAGAGCTACGCATCGTATAGAACAAGAAGAGATGTACAATGTGGGTATCCTATGAAAGAGGGAGGAAGCTATGTATATATACTATTGGGGCGACGCTATTGAGTGAATCAAATGACAGGGTCTTAACCAACACATTGCGAACACAGTGACGCGTAGAGAGCTGAGTCCATGTGATCTACAGCGAAACTAATGCCTACGGAAACAACGAAGCAAGCTCTGATAACCCTACATAAGTCTGTCTAGGCGTTTTGAATCTTTGTATGTTTCAAAATCTTCGCGGTAGTGCGCCTTAATAAGCTTGTGTCCTTTCGGTAGATACAGCTCTATCCCGCCCGCCGCACTAGTTGTTGTTAGTACGACGTAACAAAGCTCTCTAACATGCAACTATAAAGCTTCCTTTAATAATGGCAATGCTAGATGGCATTGTAAGCGTCTTGGGTAAATGCTCATCATACCTCTTAAAGATGATAATAGAGTACTGTCGAAAAGCCCGACTTAATAGGAGAACCTGTGAAGAGACTTTACATAACCTTGAAAAAAAAAAGAACAACTGTAGTATGTGTGGAGTAGAAAACAAGCACACTTCGAAGAGTCACGGCGCCGGAATAGCATGGAGTAGTAGGAGCTAGGGCGATGCAATGTCTTTGATGATATACACCTGCTAACATGTGCGAAGACGTAGTTATAGCTGCGGTATCTATCTGACGTCATTGCATGTATGAAGATCAGAAGTCTCCGCCAAGGTCAAACGCCCAGAAGTCAGGAAATGACCAGCCGCTCATATCTGACTGTATGTCCTGTAGTGGATCGAATGGTCCATACGTTTCTTTCGTACTATTACTTGTGTTGGCTTCTACGCAAACCCCATCTGGTGACGTGGTAGGCGCACTCTCAGCGGTCATTGACGTCGAGACGATCTCTTCCCTAGTACTCATGGTACTGCGAAGGGAAGACGCCAAGCGACTCAGGGGATCTTGTTGTAGAGCTAGTACTCTGAAAGCCAACGAGGTAAACCAGTCGAGCGTTTTGTGACATCTTGAAAGTACGTCATCGTTAATGTTGTTGATGTAGGCTATGGATGTAGCAGGTGATGAAGGAGGTAGCATGCCTACTGCAGCCGACATGCTGTGCATACGAGAACCAAAATCAGCGAATTCTTGCTGTGAATTGTTGACATAAGAACTTACAGCCAGCATTCCATGTATCCTGTACCAAGCCGGAAGACCTTGATCTCAAATATCTGTCTCGTTCGCTCTAGGATGTCCATCGAAGATATACATAGTGTTCTTGCAAGGAACGACTCCTGCGGTAGTGCCGTGAGATACAGGTCTAGACATGTATCGGAGGCTGCCAAGCGCCGTGGCCTACTCAGGTCTGCAAAATGAGTGTGATGGTCTGCACTGTGATTCGTAGAATCAGTTGCAGGGGTACGGGACGATTTTACTTTTCGAAGAGTGCAGTTGTGGTAGACAATCTGCGAAAGTGTCAGACCAGCTCTGATGACGTCGTTGCGGAAGTTGTTCAGCGCTAGAACGCCTCTTGATAGCAGGCGATCGTGCGTGGTGACCAAAGAACTGCACGTTTCTACACAAGTTGTGAACGAGTATAAGTAGCGATTGTCTGTGCAGGCTAGTCTGGCGTAGGCCTTGTGCACCAATAAGAGATACTGTCGCAACTGCAATTGGAGGAGTGCGGAGGGTACGAGTGCGCGATCATCGTTCCAGACGGGTAGTGCGGCCAATGCAGAGCGGATCCGTGCATCGTAGTGCAGCACGTCGTCGTAATCGAGAGCACTGGAAGGGGTGTTTAACACTTGCGTCAAATGGATACGGAGTGGAAGTGACTTTGTAGTTGCGATGAGGTACGAAGCTGATGTGAAGTTCTCGTCGGACTGCACGGTGTCAGTCTCACAGGGAACGCTTTCTTCCGAGGTTCGTTTCTACATACCGCCGGCATGTGCTGCATATCTGGCGAAAAAGATTCATCGCCAAGATTATCAGGGATAGGCGAGTCCCAGTATAGTCCGGAGAGCGAAGATTGAATGCCACTCTCAACGGACGACTGGAGCTCCAGCTCCATGACGGTAATCCACAGACGCTTCCTCATTTGCTCATCGAAAGCTGTCATCGTACCATGTCCGAGCAGAGAGGGATCACGGTGTAGACCAGATGCAAGGGAGAGTCGCAGTAGGTCACCCGATGCGACCCAGTCTTGCTTCAGGCGCACGCAATTGACACGCTTCGCGAGTAACGACAGGCACTGTAGCTGGAACAAAGCTAAAGTAACCCGCTTGCGCGGCTGATCAGCGATCCAGCTGTCGCATAAATTAATAAGCTCGTGAGCCGCTTGCCTGTCGGCAGTCGTGTCACCAACAAACACATCATCTTTCGGGTTAAGGCACTTCGTGGCTGCGACGAGCAAGACGAGCAAGACGGCGAAGCTCACCGGTCCCTTTCCGTCCCGATCTGATTCCCAGTAACTTCGATAATCCTCCCAGAACGACGGCCCGTGCAGGATTCTATAACTTGTTTCCCACGTTTGGAAGTAGAGAGCCGCCTGCGTATCAACTATGCTCTTTTCCGGAAGGATAGCGAGTATTTCAGAGTCGATGTCAGAGCATCTAGTGGCCTGCCTCTTCGCAGACTTCTTCCTCTGATCGCGAAAGGCTTTGAAGTCGGTTTTGACACGCATGATGGAGTGATCGACGGTCAAAGCCTCTCGCGTAAAAGCTTGTAGCTCGTGATACTTAGTGGTGGTCAGTTTCTATCACGTTGACGTCAGGCTTGGGACTGTACCGTGGAGATCATGCTCATGATACTCGTTGCGCCGTTGAACTGGGATCTGAAACCCTTTCCTCTGAACATGATTTCCTCTGTGATCTTGGGTTCATGGGGCACAAACTCCCCATATTGCGGGGGATTACCACCGCCATTTCGATTGATGAGTTTCTGTTCCAGAATGGCAATTCGTCTCTCTTGTGTTTTGAGTTTTCGTTGTAATGCATTCGATGCGTCCGAGGAGGGCTCGCTCTCGACTGGCAGCTCTGTAAGCGCAAGAGACGCAGCGCCCCTGTCACGGTGGGACTCTTGAAGTAGCCGGGGGTCATATGTACACTCGTGACCTCTGTCGTTTTTCTGACATCGGCCACATACTGGAAAGACGCGATCACACTTCATCTTGCGGTTGCGACAAGCGTAGCACGACAACACTTTGCGCTTCTTGCTCGTGCGTCGCTGCGACAAGCCATCGTGACCTTCTGGGGATTCCTCGCGAGACCTGTCGCTAATCCACTCGGCGCCGGGAGCGGACATGGCATGTGACGGATGGCAACTAGGGACTGCGATGCGCGTTGACAATGGCGAAACAGCTGGAGGTCGGACAAGGCGGAGATCAGGTGGAGATGAGGCAATAGGTTGGAACGCACAGACTCGGATATAAGACGGAGATGCAACAGACCCAGTTAACCATTGCGTCCCCAGGTACGCTCAGGCCGCCATACCTCCAGCTAGGTAGCATTCACCCATCCTGTCGATAGTGTAGCGTCACCAGTGCTGACGATTAATAAATGGAATCGCCGGCATTTCGACGCACTCATCGGGTCCTCTTTATGCCAATGCGGGGAATGCTGGTCATGTCTCATTTCCAGTCTCGTGGTATCAACAGTATCGTCAATCTACCCCTCTTCGGTACTTGTTTTTCATATAATTGATGATCAGCTTGGCTTGCCTTCATATCTTCTTCGGCAGTTGAACTCTCCGCTGTGCAGTGACAGCACGACCCATCGAAGACCTAAGACGCATTCTAATCGTAGTTTAACAGGGTATTACGGGACCGAGTCTGAGGCGCCGAGGCGCCGAGGCGCATGCATCTGTGCAGGAGCTGCTCTTGACTTGGGATTGAAATACCCAGTTAATAGTGCTCAGCGCCCAGCTCATGGCAGTGAGCTTCAAGATGCTTGGTATGCTTAGCCGGGTAGACAGCCGAACAAAAGGGTTGTTGCATCACATCGCCTGTCCGAGTGACCTTCTGGCTGCGATGACGATGTCTAATGATTCCTACATTGCGTGGAGATTGCCCTGTAGACCTACGGGTGTCCGCGTCGCACTAAGCAGTCAATTCATCTCATAAGCTGTCCGCGTCTGTGGTCGGTCATGTTCTAGCCTCCAGTGAGATGAATCTCGACATGGCATGTAGGGGGCGCGCATTATCGGTATGCGAGAAAAGGCTTTGAACACCAATTGCAGCAGTTGGGGCGTGGTTTAGCATTCATTGACACATTGATTGAAAGATGGAACATAGAGTACATACGCCCAAGGGTAATTAGACGGCTCCGCGAAATGGGACATAAGAGACGCCTGCCGATGCACTTGCCATGATCTTGATTCAACCCTTTGTCAGTCTTCGCCCACGATACTACTGAAACCCCAAAGCCTGTACTGCTCACCATCTGGGCATGTATCACTACTTCGTCATTGCCGCGTGGCTTTACCACGTCGTTCACGCACAGCTTGTTGGTACTCAGCAAACCGAAACCCATCCAGGAATGACATGGCAGTCTTGCACCGCCAAGGGTAGCTGCACAACCAAGAACGGTAAAATTGTCATCGACGCCAATTGGCGATGGCTTCATGTCAAAGGAGGGTAATGGCATAGGCACAGTCTGTTGGGTTGACTCAGCTGCTAACACAAGACTAGCTATGACAACTGTTACACAGGTAACGAGTGGAACGCAACTGCCTGCCCAGACAATAAGGCATGTGCGGCCAACTGTGCCGTTGACGGCGCAGACTACAGTGGCACATACGGCATCACCGCGGGCAGTAACTCCCTGAAGTTGAAGTTCATCACGAAGGGTTCCTACTCCACAAACATCGGTTCTCGGACGTACCTCATGAAGGATGATACGACTTACGAGGTAAGTAACGTTCTCGTAGGTACAAACAGTGTCTCAACTGATCCGTGGATTTGAACAGATGTTTAAGTTTACCGGCAACCAAGAGTTCACGTTCGATGTGGACGTGTCGAACCTGCCATGCGGGTTCAATGGCGCTTTGTACTTTGTTTCAATGGATGCAGATGGCGGATTGAAGAAATTCTCGACGAACAAGGCTGGCGCCAAATACGGCACAGGGTACTGCGACGCCCAGTGCCCACGGGATTTGAAGTTCATCAACGGCGAGGTAAGTCACGCTCGGTTCCAAGAATTGGTTTTCAGCTACTCAGAATGCTGCAGGGAAATGTCGAAGGTTGGCAGCCATCCTCCAACGATGCGAATGCAGGGGTTGGGGGCCATGGTTCGTGCTGCGCAGAGATGGACATCTGGGAAGCGAACGCTGTCAGCACAGCCGTCACCCCACACTCGTGCTCCACAATCGAGCAGTCTCGTTGTGACGGCGACGGTTGCGGAGGTACCTATTCGGCCGACCGTTATGCCGGGGTTTGCGATCCTGACGGCTGTGACTTCAACAGCTACCGCATGGGTGTCAAAGACTTCTATGGCAAGGGCAAGACGGTAGACACTTCAAAGAAGTTCACCGTGGTCACACAATTTGTCGGTACCGGGGACGCTATGGAGATCAAGCGTTTCTATGTCCAGAACGGCAAGACTATTGCGCAGCCTGCATCTACTATTCCTGGCGTAGACGGGAACTCCATCACAACAAAGTTTTGCGACGAACAGAAAGCTGCGTTCCACGATACATACACGTTCAAAGACAAGGGCGGTATGGCGAACATGGCAAAGGCTCTCGCAAACGGCATGGTCCTCGTCATGAGCCTGTGGGATGACCATTACAGCAACATGCTTTGGCTTGACTCTACGTATCCCACAGACAAGAATCCAGACACGGATCTAGGTACCGGCAGGGGAGAATGCGAGACGACGAGCGGTGTGCCGGCAGACATTGAGAGCCAACATGCTGATGCCACTGTTGTCTACAGCAACATCAAGTTCGGGCCACTGAACTCGACCTTCGGTTGAGGGAGTGTAGTGGAGGGAGGGAGCTGCAGCGGAAAAGATGACCTCCAGTTCCCGAGGTCGGGAGAACGGGGGACATGAGAGCGTGGTCTAATACACATGGTTTGTCGCGTACTGAAGCGATAGTTGTTCGCTTGGCAGAAGAATCCAAGGCGCGTCTGCATGCAGCTTGCAATGTAGAGCAAATTCTTCTGTGCACCCCGGCCCCCTTTGATATTTTGTTGAGGGATGACAAATCACGCGACAAGGCCCAAGCGTCATGAGCGCGTGTCAAAGACGCGCGCTTCTCGTCTAACTCAGCTGGGCATGGGCGACTTCGTCCAAATGTGAGCGCGCTTTGTCCGACCGTTGAACGATAACACCTACGTTGGTTGCGTCGCGCAGCCGTGCGTAGGTATTCTTCTTGCGTGTTGGCGTTGCCAAAAAACGTAACATGGACCACGCGTGGCAACCTACAATCTTAACGACACCAAGCATGGCTCAGCAAACCTTCCCAACGTCGCCATACTCGGTATCCATGATTTACGTGGGATCAATGGCCCCGGATGCGCAACTGAAATATCGCCAACAACACACAACGCCGAACCTTGCCTTAGACATGAACATCTCTAAGACACCGAGGCCGTGCCGCGAAAGACACTCGATACGCTCAATGTTTGTCTCTAGGTGCGCATTCAGGCTGTATGCAACACTACGCTCGATGTAGTTGCTCAGATAGGGTCATAAGGGGGATTACGCGAAGAGCTGATCCACCGCTGCAACTGTTTCTCTGCCCTTCCTCGCCCTGAAACCCTTCTCATACCACCGGGTACTTTATCTTCTTCCAAATCAGCCAGGGGCGCTCATGTATCGATCAGAGTAGTTCTGAGGAGGGAAGAGAGCCTCTTTCAGATCCTCGACATCCACTCCTTTGTTGCCAAGGTTGCCTGCCGCGAGTGCAGCATCCACGATCAGGTCCCAGTCATCGTGATCTTCTGTGGATGGTTACTAACAGTCTTGACGTATGAGCACAAGAGCCACGTTTGGAACACGTACCAAATATCACCACCAAGCAGTCCTGCTTGTTCCTATGGCTACAAACCGTCTTCCCACCAGGGATAACACGCATGTGTTGTCGGCAATAGTAGAAGTGGTTGGCACGAAAGCAGGGTATATGGAAAGAGTCTTGAGAGCATTTGACATCGTTGGTCCGCCCTTCTGGAAAAACGAATCCACTGATATGCATTAGCCACTATCACTCGTTCATGAGCGCTCGCTCAGAGAGCATCTCACCAAGATCTCAAGGTGCCCTCACGTTTGTGGCGGCGGTGCTCGGACATGATATTCTCCATGACCATAGGAAGATAAGCTGCGTTGTCTTTACTACCAATGACTGGCTGCTGAGGGCGGACTGGGTTCAGTTGGGGAGCAGCGTTTTGTGCGCGTGGTGTAGCATTCGCATCCACCGATTGAACAGGGGATGGGCGACTAGAATAGCTGTTGTGTCTAGAAGAAGCCTCCCCTGATGATAAGAAGCGGGTACGATCATACCTGTCGTTACTCGTGGCGCCACCGGTATGTGCTCGTGGAGGTGTTGTGATGCGACCAGTACCGATAAGAGACTCCGAGAGAGGGAGAGGATTATCTTGGTTGGCAGTCGAACTCGAGTAACCACTGTGACTACTGCCAGGAGGTCCAGGAAAGCGGTTCGTAGCAATTTGGAGCTGATGTAGGAGTTGTCGCTGGCGGTTCTCAGCTTGTTGCAGACGCTGGCTTAGCCCGACAATGTGGCCATCGTGTTCTTCGCGGATGCTCTGGATTTCTTCGCCGAGTGCCTGGAGCTGTGCTTGAATTTGGCGAGGGTGTGGTAGCCGCGAGTCCATCTCGTAGGCAGGACGCGCGAGTTGAGCGAGAGAGTGGCTAAAGACGGCTGTAAAGGCTCTACGAGCTGAGTCGACGGTTCAAGGAGCGGGATAGCTGAGAGCTTTACTTCAGAGGCCACATCCAGAGGTGGGAAATGTCTTGGCCAGGGAAAGTATACGTCATCTATGAGCGGTACGGCTGCTAAAACGAGACAGGCCCGGATTCAATTTCATTACAGTCAAGCATTGATACTATCAGATTAGGGTCGTACGTGATTGGAGTACTGGAAGATCTATACTCGAATGCGAAATTGTTTCCTATTTCCTAGCTACTTATGCTGGTGTAGTTGATCTTGTCTTCGTCGCTGCTTTGGGGGTACCCAGATGGGATTCGCCGCGTTATCATATCGCTTTTCCTATTTGACAACACCGGCAGAGACATTATCCAAATAGCATAGTGACAAAGCGTGCTCTTGGTAGCTATATGAATCTTGCAGTGTCTATCTAGTACAGAATGTGGTGGTGTACATGACTACCTGGGTATGATATAAGACGCAATAAAGGCGGAGGAGCCATCAGGAAACTATGGAGCAACTATCGTATACCATACTCGGCTAGAAGGCTAGTATAGTCGCCCTCCCAGGGCTCACTGCCAGACTCTTGTGTTTCCTCGTTGTGCGCGTCTTCTCTTATGGTCATTGTCACAGTCTCTCCAGCGCTCTTCACTGAGCCTGAGCCATGCTCAAAGTACTGTTGAGATGAATCCCGCCGCGGCCTATTCTGGAGGTAGCGTAGTGAGCGTTTGCAACGATTCCAAATGCTTGCTTGGTCTTCAAGACGGCCGTAAGTGACATACTGGCTAGCGTTAGAAAAACAAATGTTCTAGACTCTATCAAAACACTCAGGACATACCTCAATATTCCCGTCCCGAATTCTGCGAACAACAACAGCGCTTTCCTTCGCTGCTTCTTCGGCCCTGAAAGTCTCTAGTACCGACAGGTGGCGCTTTTGCCATGGTGCCCGCCATTTGATATGACGCCAGTGCATGGTCTAGGAAGCAGTATAGACATCAAGTTGCGATCGAATCTGAGTTCTCTGTTCTTGAGGCGAAGGGAAGCTTTCGCATTCGGTGGATGAATACCGAATTTCACACTGGGACTATATTAGTTGGGCTTCTACAGACTATACTGGATATAGCAGCACGGGTGTCGAGTCCTCTTCGCTAGTGCTAGTGACTACCTAGGTAAACAACACGCACCACAATCTGAATATCATTAATAAATTGTAGTGACAAGGAAATCCATCGATATTTTCTCGTGCAACTAGATCGATCATGTCGCCTCTCCCAGAACACACATTGAAGGTTCAATGAATGGCGCTACACCTTCACTGGAGCTTTGTGTTTGTCACCACAAACAGTCACAGGCTTGGCTGCTTCCTCTTAGCGAGTTGAGAGCGTGTTTCTAGAGTGTTCGCTTCCCCTTTCGCTTCTGCTCCAGCTCTTTACCATCAAATTGAAGTCGAAACACGCGTTGCAATCACTCTCCGCCATCAGCAACTAGGAAAGCATGTCGGTCCCCCCTCGCATAAATTCTACTTCCCCATCAGCGTCCTCACCGACAATTCCGCGACTGGTGGAGAACCGCAACTATACGCGTTTTGCAGACGTCGGCTTTGGCAACCGGCTGGCCGACGCGCGCAACCTCGTACACACACGGAGGCCCTCCCTTTCTCTTCGTTCAGAACATACAACCGCTGTAGGTTCGGTTGCATCTGAAGTCGCCAACTCGATTCGGCGGGCTGCCTTGATCCCGCCCGGTGCGCCAAAGCATGGATGGGAGAAGGGATCATACCGGTCACCCTTCGACTATCACATCCCTGGTCATACCGTAGGTGGCAGAGACACGCCTCCTGGTAGATCAAATTCGCATGCTTCTTTTGCAGGGCTGTCTTCGTCTTCGCCTCTTCACAGCATAACGCCACTCTACACTTCGACGCCTCTTGCGACGCCTGCATACGAGATGAAGCCCAGACCTGAATCCGATTCACTGTGCCGTACAGTTACACCTGGTCCTGATGTAAGCTTCAAAGTCCTATTCTTGCTTGAGTGCGCGACTGACTGCTTCCAAGGCAAGGGAACGTCTTGTTCTCATTGCCCCCCTCCGCATGATTCGCGGAGCAGGGGCCCATCTTTGTGAGGATGACCGGGAAAAACTGTATTGTTTCATCGACGGTTACATGGCCGACTCATTACACACTGTTGTCGAACGCGATGGCATCCTTCCCAATATCGTTTACAAGGTCAGCATTCCCATGACAGACGCCGCTTGGGTCAGCTACAACCAAGTTCTCGCCACATTCGGGTTCGCCAATGGTGTGAATGACATGCTCATTGCGGGCTCCGACAATTTCGACAAGTACACATACATGATCGATGATGTGAGCGCAGAACACGAGCAAGGCTGGAAGGTACTAGCGAGTTCAAGTGAGAGGAACCTCGACATGACAAGACTTTCGCAAGAGCTGGTGCAGATCTGGAAGAATACATGGATCGAGAATGGATCTGGCTATGTCGGAGTGGCCAAGGATATTGTGCAATAACGTAAGCAAAGGTTGCGACAAAAGTAGCAGGATGGATCTACCGGGAAACGCTAGCTCGGAAGCTCCCTGGCGCCTGTGGAATATTGCTTGCTGCTCAACGATTCGATACAAAGTCTTTACGGTATTCTTACACGGGTTTGCTCGGGTGTGAAACTGAGGCGTCTGATTTGAAAACACACAATCTCCTATTTAGACGATGTGCCGTTATCTTACATGAGAGCGCAACGTGCTGGACATTCTGGAATGCATTGTACTGAGACAGTCCAAATGTATGGAATATGTCGAAGTCGTTGGCCCTTCGCAATTATCCGATCATCAAAGGTACTTGCGAATGACTCAAATCAGGGACGTGAACGATGGTCGTCTGTTGACGTTCAATCTCTGATGTCTTGTAGAGTATCCAGGTACCTAGGTTCCCTGAAGATGCATGATCAGTAAACTCAACACAACGCTACATCATTGCTGAGGTTGCTGGGCCGTATCTGATAGACGTGGAATCGCGCCCAGAAGGATGTGGTCGTGGCGCTGGCAAGCTTTCGCAAAAGGAAGCAGCGGGTCAAACTGCGGGCGAGAAGCATGAGCAAGCCCGAAGACGCTGTCGTGGGTGCGCTGCGTACGCTGCCTGCGCAGGTGCAACGTTGGTACGAGTGCAGCAAACATCTTGTCCAATGCAGAACTAGCAACGTGCCTTTTTCGACCGGTGCAAACTACCTCGGTACTGTTGCCAGGCATTCCAAGTTATACGTTGAGCATACACTCGTTAGCCCATATGTCCCATTGCTTCCAAGGTTCGGTCGCAGTATTGTGCCGACTGGATGCGGCATGCTTTCCCCTTCCAGTAGTATCTGCGCTTCGGAGGGCGGCCTGTTCCATTGCTACCGAGGCCAGTGTGTATCCATGTTGAAAGAGCCACGGACATCGGGTGATTGCCAATCCAGGCGATGCATACCAAGGCAGCGTCGTGTGCAGAGTTTACAGTATAGTACGTGCAGTACACGGGTAACGTTCGATCAAGCATAGCCTCCGGGACTAAAGCTTCCCCACAACTCGTCTATTACCCTTGTCCCGGTAGTCATACGCCACCAGAATTATTGAAACAGTCATGTCTGCTCGTGACACTATGTAGCGCAGTGCCCCTTTTCCGTCAATGAGCGACGAGCCTTTCGCGGTCGACCCAGTCGGCAGATTGTCAGGAACTTACGGGAGAATCTGCTGATGCGCCTATAAATTCCAGGCACTCTGCATAGACAATTGCTCTGGCTGGCATCTGAGACTTGATCTTACAATACCGCCATGCGACTTCTCAGACTCGTAGGCTTTGGCCTGTCCGGCTTGATCGTAAATGCGACGCTCCAGATTGTACCTGGCGCGACTTGGACAGCAGTGCGTTTCGTCGTACCCATGAGCAAATGGCAACTGACATTACACCAGACCAACACAGGCCAGCACATTCAGGCTCACGGCGCCGGCATCATCAAAGATGGCGAAAAGTGGTATTGGTAAATAGCTCTACGCGCAAGGGCGGCCTCTACCGGTGCTGATGCGCCCGCAGGATTGGCGAAGATAAAACAAACGGAACCGCTTTCACAAACATCAACTGCTATTCGTCTACCAACCTTGTCGAATGGTCTTATGAAGGCGCTCTAATCTCGCGGACTGCATCTGGCGACACAGGGCCCGATCGTGTTATTGAGAGACCAAAAGTTATGCACAACAAGCGAACGGGTAAGTATGTCCTGTGGGCTCACATTGACAGCGCCGACTATGGTGAGGCGAAGATTGGGGTCGCAATAGGCGACAGCGTTTGCGGAAAGTATTCGTATCTACGCAGCGAGCGACCACTGGGCTTCGAGAGTAGAGATTCTGGCGTGTTTGTCGATGACGACGGCAAGGGCTATCTACTGACCGAAGACGTATG
Source organism: Alternaria ethzedia (assembly GCF_023757985.1). Taxonomy (NCBI): domain Eukaryota; kingdom Fungi; phylum Ascomycota; class Dothideomycetes; order Pleosporales; family Pleosporaceae; genus Alternaria; species Alternaria ethzedia. Next base: position 75,635 of record NW_026056247.1, read on the forward strand.
ACTGCCTCGTAGCACAGTAGGGATCTGTTTCTGACGAAGCCAGCGCCGCAACGGCCTACGCATCAACGCACTGTCTGATGATTATCTCAGCGTTTCCAGCAATGTCTACGTCTGGAAAGAAAAATACGAGTCTCCGGCCATGATCAAACACAAAGGCGTTTACTTCATGTTCGCCTCGCAGCTTACGGGGTGGAGCCCGAATGACAACTACTACAGCACGTCGACGTCTCTCTCGGGTCCATGGTCGTCGTGGCAAAAGTTCGCCGACTCTGGGTCCAACACGTACGCTTCTCAAACAAGCTTTGTACTGTCTGTGGGGGATGGGTACGTGTACATGGGGGACCGATGGCACAGTGAAAATCTGATGAGAAGCACATACGTATGGTTACCGGTTGAGATATCTGGAACGACGGCTAGCATGAAGAACGCTGTCAACTGGATCCTGGACCCCGGTACTGGAGCCAGCAGGGCCGGGCCCAAAGAAAACATGTACGAAGGCGAGACGGCAGAGCTTGCTAACGGAGCCACATCTCAAGCATGCTCCTCGTGCTCGGGCTCGAAGGCAATTGGGTACATTGGCGGCGTGCCCTCGGGGTCCGCCACGTTTTCCAAGGTGGAATCTTCAGCAACGACGCGCACGACTGTGAGAATCAAGCATCTCAACGGCGACAAGCAGCAAAGGTATGCAGCCATCAGTGTGAATGGGAAATCGCAGAGGGCGGCGTTCTTGCCAGACGGGGGAGGAGGCCCGGCAAGTTCAGTGGTGCATGTCAACGTAGAGCAGGGCGTCAACGAAGTCAAGGTTGGCGGGGTGGATGAGGGCTGGGGGCCGGACATTGACAGGGTGTTTGTTCCCGTGGAGTGAGGATGGGCTGATAGACTAGCAATGTATGGTGTTCAGTCCATCGACTTGCTCATGATGGCGTATTCGGCGGGGATGACCCTGTTCCTCGTGGTCCTGTCGTCGGGGCTGCACTCGTCCCTGGTGTAGCCCAGGCTGTGGTACATGCTCTTTGCGCGCGTGTTTGCGTTGAAGACGGTCAGCATCGTCTTGGGGATGTGACATGCGCGCGCCACGCTCTCGACGAACTGGACGAGGCGGGACCCGAGGCCCTGTCCTCGCAGGCGCTCGTGGAGATGGATCTCGTAGATGTAGAGGACGGGGCGGTCGTGGTGCGGGGGGTCGTCGTGGGTGAACATGAAGGAGGTGAAGCCGAGGATGGCGTCGGGGCCGCCCTGGGCCGGGCGCAGCAGCAGATACATCATGTCGGCGTCGAGCATCTCGTCGCGCTTCCTGCGCGGGTCCCAGCCCATGGCCGAAGCCGCGTAGTCGTGGCCCGACGTGGCGTGGACGAGGCCGAGGCAGGCGTCGAGCTCGCCCGGGCGGAGGTCGAGAGCGGAGGGGACCCAGTGGAAGGCGACGGGGCAGGGTCGCTGGGGCGCCTCGTAGGCACTGAGGGCGGCGTCCTGGCGCAGCAGCGTCTGCACCGTCTGCATGCGCGCGAGGGCCTGGGGCGAGTGCATGGTGGTGAGGTGAGGTGACGATTCCGCCGCCAGCCAGCCGCCCACCACCAACCGCCCACCGCCCACCGCCAACCTTGGGCACTGGGACGCGCCCTCGACACATCGCACCGCCATGCTGCGCGCCTACGCGACCGTCGCCTCCAAGCCGCCCTCCCGCCTGCGCGCACGAGGAAAAGCTCCCGTGGGCCTGGACCACGTACCTGTCCCACGACGCATCCGGCCCGGCGCCACGCCCGCTGACGGTCCTGCAGTTCATCCAGCGCCAGCGCGCCCTGGCCCTGTGGCGAGACATTGTCCGCAGCACCGCCAGCATCCCCGACGCAGGCGCACGACGAGACATGCGCCGCTTTGCACGCTCCGAGTTCGACCAACACCGCTCCGTCACTGACCTGGGCCACATTCGATATCTGATTTCAGTCCGCCGCCCCAGAACCCCCGCAGCGTGCCCTGGCCTTTTGCTAACGCCTGCCCAGCATGGAAAGACACAGCTCCAGACCATCAAGGCCACCCTCATCAACGCTGGCCTACTCTCCGAATAGCCTCTGTTCAGACACTGCTGCCCCGAATTCCCAACCCCGTCCTGGCCATGGATGCCCCGGTCGAGCAACAGTCCGTCTGCGTCGTCGGCGCTGGGCCCGCGGGTCTGGCGGCTGCACACATCTGCAGACAGCACGGCTTCGCAGTCACCGTCTACGAGGCCGCAGACCGTGTAGGCGGCATGTGGAGACATGACCGCGGGGAATTTGGCGACAAGTGCAGTCCGGAGATGCGCACCAACCTGAGCAGATACACTGTTGCCTTTTCTGATCTGGCTTGGACATCGGTACATGTAGATATCTCGAACCCTGCTGCCGATCCACTAGCTGTTCCGCCTGTGTTTCCCAAAGCGTGGCAGGTAGAATCCGTGTACAGCATGCTGTGAGACAGTTACTGACTTCGTACATGCATCTTTAGGCACGTGGGCCGCTATCTTGCGGCGTATTCAGAAACCCTTGGCTTAACTGACGACATACTCCTCGAGCACCGAGTTGTCAGCGCATCACTGCAAGAAGATCATACTTGGAGAGTGGTCAGTGCCGACGGCACCCGTCAGCTAACATCCCGTACCTTTGATCGACTCGTCGTCGCCAGCGGCTTCTTTAACAAGCCAGCCCACACCTTCAATCCCGTTCCCTCCCACCCTCTCTCAAACATCCAACACTCCTCACGATTTCGGACTCTCTCTGCCCTGACGGAAACCCCCGGCAAGATAGTCGTGATTGGAGGCGGCATCAGCGGCTCAGAGGCTGCTTCTCAGGCTGCTTCTCAGATCTCCAACGCAAAGCACTCGCCTGGTGGAATGACACCCTCCCACGCCGACAGCAGGGTTTTCCACGTCATCAATCGTCCCTTCTACTGCCTGCCCCGCTACCTTCCACAGGACCCTCAGACCCACGATGGGCATTTCAAGCCAGCACCCAAATTCCTTCCCCTTGATCTGATTCTCTACAACCTGTCCCGTCGCGGCCATGGTGACATCTCTGCAGCTATCAGCACCGTTCCACCAGAAAAAGCAAAGAAAGGCCACGACTTCTTACGATCAAGTATAGGCTGCCATCACGCCGATGTCGGCTTCTCAGAGCTCGCGTACACGGCGACCCAGACACAACACCCTGGCTACACCGGTATAACCGACACGTATATGGAGTTTGTCAGAAGTGGCATTATTGTGCCAGTCCGGGGATGGGTTGAACACGTCGAGCAGGCAGCCAACGGTGATTGCCTAGAGATTAGTCTTGGCCAATATGAGCCCTGGTTCCATGGGCCAGGCGCAAAAGCTATGGTACTCCGCTTACTCGAGAGCCTAGGCGCATCGAAAAGGCTGACACTTTACAGGGCGAGAGCAGACTGAGTGATGTGGTCGGTATCATTGAAGCCACAGGCTACAAAGCCGACCTCGATTGGCTCGACGCCCGTGTCCAATCTCTTCTCACTGACGGCAGCGACAACCCGAATCCGCGCATACCATATCTCCTGTCACGTGGTTCCGTCTTTTCGCAGCAAATACCTACAATTGGGTTCGTGGGTTTCTACGAAGGCCCTTATTGGGGCGTGATGGAAATGCAGGCTCGACTTCTGGCGCAACGCTGGGCCAAACGAGAGCCTGAGCAGTCGGCGACTCTCTCATCCGCCTTGTACACGTATGATGATACGAGGCATATGCAAAATGCCATGGGTCAGAGGTCCTTGCAAGTGCCGCAGTTCTGGATGGCCGACTACGTTGGACTAATGGAAGAGTTCGCACGAGAAACGGGCGTCTCACGTGACGACACCCTATTCGGTAGCCAATCGGGTCCCGCATTCCCATCGCGCTATCGACACACAGATAGCAGTCTGCAAGCCAAGGCAGTAGTCAGCGAAGTTGCCGGAATACTCGAGGCATCCCAGGAGCATGCTCGGTTTGTTGCAGCGGCCGTGTTCACAGGCATGCAAGGTGTCTGGAAGATGACGCGCAAGATTGATTCACGCACCCAGACACCCGGTGGCACATTCGTGGGTACAGCTCACTTCCATCCGCGTCAATCTACCGATGCAGCGACCTACGCCTCCGAATACTTGTATATCGAACAAGGGACATTCACCATGGACGCTGGGCTGTCATTCCCTGCGACCCGTCGTTACGTCTATCGGTACAACGAAACAAGCGATGAGATCACCGCATGGTTTGTTGAAGACGACGAAAAAAGCGTCGGAAAGCTATTCAATACCTGGCGCTTCCACGCGCCTGATGACCAGGCTGGCGGCTGGATGGCTACGGGCTGCCATTGGTGCGATCCCGACACGTATCAAAATGACTGCGAATTCAAGTTTCGTGGTGCAAAGATCGATCGGTTCATGATCAGATACAAGGTGGACGGACCAAAGAAAGATTATCTGCATGAGAGCTGGTATGAGAGACCAAAGGTAGATGGCGGAGCAAACGAATGCGGATGAGGGCGTTGTAAAGACAGCGCAACATTTGCAAAGGGCTATTCCATTGCGAATACATTGGGTGGGGTATCATATATAAATCGTCATATCGTACAGTTACACCTGGTCTTCAGGCCGGTCATGTGTTTAGTTGCTCAACACCTCCATCAGCGAGCGTACTGGGATGGGTAGGTGGCCCATCTCTTCCTATGCTCTCAAGGTCGGCCAGCAGCATCCTGAGATGATTCTCTCGGTTCTGGTTACTGCCCCAGGTGACCGCTTGCGAGTAGTACAGTATGTCCCACGCCTCGTCACCAATGTTTTGTAGGAACGTGGGCAACGATCGCGCTTTCTGGTACGAGCGCCAGAGTATTCGGCGGATGTCATCGTTTGCGCCGATATAGGCAAGCTCAATGGCTTTATTGAACGATTTCAGGGCTGGCGCAATGTTGAACGGTGGGGGGAGGTCGACGCGGAGGCGTTGGAGAGCGGCAACGTGCTCTGGGTCTTGGAGGGCAGCAGCCATACGCTCGCTGAGCGGCGCAGTGCGGCTGTCCGCGAGTTGGTAGGGGTCAGGCGCAGTTTCGTGGGCGATAGAAGTCAGATCGCCTTGCTGTTGCTTGTTCTCGGAAATGAGCTTTTGTATGTACATTAGCTTCTCCATCAGCTTCGGGTCTTTCATGATCTCGTCAACCTTGGCCTGGAGCTCAGCGGGAACATCTTCTTCGTCCTCCACAAGCTCTCCGGGCTGCGATGCTTTGGACTGGGCGAGCTTCTTCAGCTCTTCGGCCAATTCTTGGGGGTCCATTTCACGCTCGAACACACCCTCTTCATCTTGGCCCGATGTGGAGTCTTCGCTGATCGCTGCGTCGAGTTCGGCTTCGAGCCCGGTGTCGCCACCCAACGACTTCATGACATCCCGCATCTGGTGCAGGAGCTTGTCCACGTCCTGCATGTCTTCGGGTGTCGCCATAGTCAGGTCCTCGTCTGGAGTCTCTGCTTGAGCAATGGCGTCTTCGGTCTCTCTCTGATAAGTCTGCCACTCGCGCTCCAATTCGGAGTCGGGGCGTTTACGCATAGCGGCGACCTTGTTCTGCATAGCTTCGTTGCCCTCAAGCTTGTGCAATGCCTTGTTCAGCATAGCCTGGAACACGGGATTGTCTATGTTTTCCACCTCAGGCATGTGGTCGATGCACGCTTGCAGGTCGGCCTTTGCGTCTCCGATGTCCGGGTCCTCGAGGACGTCTTGTAGTATTTCAAGTGTCGCCATCCGTAAGCCGGCGTTGAACTGCTTGCTCTCTGCCTCTGCCTTGGCAGCGCCCTGGTGTTTCAGTTGCTGGAGCTCCTCCCTCGACTTGATGCCTTTTTTGATGAGCTGGAGCTCATCCGTCAGTTCGGCGAAGTTTGGATTTGTCAGGAGGCTGTCGATGAGCCGCCGGTTCAAAGTTGCGTCGTCATGGTCGGGGTTCTTCCGAGACTCTTCTATCATCAGGTACATGTCTCTGTCCTTCTTGCGGTCTTCGGGCGTGGCTATGCGCTCAATCAGGCGCTGCGGCGTGCCTTTGTCCAAGTCCTGCTCGTACCAGTTGATGACGGGCAGATCGTCGCGTTCGAGTTCGGCATCGGACAGCGGACGCATTGCCTGGTCCATTTTCGCGTCATCCTCGAAGATGGAGCGTGAGCCTCTGAGCCGGCCTAGGAGCGAGGGCTTGGATTTCGTCGTTGCATCGTGCTCCGACCCATCGGGATAGCTGGCTTTGGTGCGTTTTCCGCGTCGGAGCAGCACTGGTGGGGGGCGAGCAGAAGGACATGGTGTAGCGCGAGCTCCCAGGAAAGCGCTTGAGCGTGTACACGCGCGCGAGAGCATCGTGGCGAGCTTGGTTGAGGAGCGAGAGTGCCAAGTCGCTGTCTCAAACTTGTGACGTTGTCTTGGCACCTCCGAGAACTCCGCAATTGCTTGTCACGCCTTAACAAGAGAGCTACCCAGGCGCGCTGCGATCATCAAGGTGGACTATCCTAATGCGGTAAGGCGGCAGCTGCCCGCAGTCCCCATCATTGCGAAAGCTGTATCAATCCCTTGTCCCTGTCCTGCCACCAGAAACGTCTCTCTCCGGCACATGATGAAGACGATGAGGACCAAATGGTTGCGCCACAAACAGCTCCGCGTCAGTGGGTTAGCGTCACACGTACATAACATACACCCAACGTGTCGTTACTGAGTCAATCTAGCCAGCTAATCCAATGCAGTCACAAAAGACACACGGTGCATTTCTCGAGTTACCAGGCGAGATACGAAATATGATCTACGCCATGGCCATCTACCCAGAGCTTTCTTCGCTCGTGATCGCAAATTGCACTAAGCCGGAGCATCTCGCCGCATCTGTGCTGCATCTTTCTGCCTTCCGCGTCTGTCGCCAGATACGGGCCGAATGTCTCTCCTACATTTGCGCCAATTTCTCCCTCAAGTTCCTTGGCCTGCAGACTGCGGATCTCTTCTTTTGGTGTGCGGGACTAGCCATCTCCGAGATCAAGGCTTTTGTTCTTGTGCAGCCCTGCATTGCTCTGAAAAGCAAACAAAGCGGAGATATGAGTGAGCGCTTCCTAGCTGCGCTAGATAAGATGGACCAGTTGACCGAAGTTGTTTTGGAGGAAACCGCGAAGGTTCTGGCGTTGGAAAAGAGTGAAGAGCAGAACGAGTTCACAAGAAGGGTCGAGGCTTTGAGCAAAAGAGGCGTGAAAGTCCAAGTCAGCGTGGGGAACAGATATATCATGTAGAAGGAGTGGATTTGCGACGTCGCTTTCGTGGAGAGGCTGCTAGAGAGAATAGTGCGGGCGCACACGTCTTGGAGGTGCCGTGTCCTTACCCGCCATTTCCAACAACCTTCGGCTTCTCTTTCACACGAGGTCGCATCTATAGCACCTCATATCGCGTGTATGCTGGGCTCACGAAGCATCACTGTACTGGTATCTGTCCCCTCCAAGCCATATTTCGACAAGTCCCACGTGACCACTGTAGCATTGAGAGCATAGAGTTAGCGTGTGCCATACACGCAGAAGTAGTAGCACATGTATGCTTTCAGGCTCAAGACTTACCTTCTTTAGCTTGAAATCCCATTCTCCCGTACAAAGGCTTGCCCATCGGGGACGACTCCAAGAAGGCAGGTAGTCTCGCGCGGTCCGCTTGCTTGGTACCCCACTCAAGTAACATAGATCCTGCACCTCGGCGGTGGTGATCTGGGTGCGTTACGAGGATATGTAAAACTGCTGTCCGTCAGCAACACCTTCCGACGTAGCGCGCTGGATACTAGCAGTAAAAGGGCTTCGTTCCCATGTACTCCCTTCTTACTCGACTCAGGAATACCATGAAGTCTAGCAAGCCCTGTCTTCCCTTGGCTTCATCATCTGGCACTGGATACATCTTGCTGGCTTCTTCCTCACTGCGCTCCCGCTCGTTGATGCGCCATTTGGCGCCTGCGATCATCTTGCCATGGGCGTCGGTATCGATGACTTTGAGATATACAACGTCAGGCTCGTCGCGCCAAGACTTGACGTGCTTTTCGATAGACTTTTGGATGTACTCGTCGGTGATGGGGTTAGGCGTGAGCAGGGAAGTGATACCACCGCCGTTGGCAAAGGCGGCGATCTGTATGGCGACGAAGGTTTCAAAGTCGGCTGCCGAGGTTATGCGGTGGACCTGAAGAGGCATGTTGCCTGTGTGTTACCAACACTTGGACTCGAGGCTGCGTCGTAGACAATTATACAAATGGACCACCACAGACCGGGATATTGCACAGTCGCTAGCACCTTCCTCTTAGGGCGAAGGCGGGGTGGTCTACGGCCAACGCGCAACACCAAAGAGGCACTGCCGCCCTTTATTTCGCCTTGCTACCAGCGTTCAGCCTTTTTCAACATGCCCAAAATGGAGACATGTTGCACAGGCCTGATCAGCGCAGACTCACAGCAGTGGCCAATGATGTTGGGCCATGATCTGTCGGCCCACAGCTACTTCGACATCGCCCTTTCCCGAGTCCTTGGCCGCCTGGCTGACTGCAAGACTCCACCAAGCTTTTGCGGACCGCGGCATCTTCGCGACGATATATGCGCACCATGTTGTTTCCATCGCCGGCATGTTGTGCTACCGTAGGCTTGGAACGTTGCTTGGCCTGGACTCTGGAACGCACGACGATTCGAGGTGTGGAGGCATGAACGGGTTTCTGAAACAGCCACAGCATGTGACGCGATGCGACAACTCCCAAAGTCATGAGACATGGTTTTGGCCGAACACCAGGTTGCCGATGACGTTTTGAGATGTCGAGAACTCTGATTCAGCTCAAACATACTTATGTGGGATGCGATTGGCCCTTCACATTGTCCAAGCGCAAAGTCGGGAGCCTTGAGCGCAATCCAGACGGCAGTTGACGACAAATCACGCGAACGACAGAGCACCAGACTCAGGGACAGGAGACACCGCCACAAATCTCATGGCAGCTTCACCATATGAAGCTCGTCGCCTCGATCGTTCCTGCTGCCCATGCACATCGCTCGTCCACCTCGGCAACAGCTGTCGCAGACCTGGCCAGGTGCGTGGGGACAACGGCTACTGGCATGTAGCTCTAGCCCCAACCCCGTTCCCGACGAGCTTGAACCGACATGGAAGGGCTCATAGAATATGTCGCACGACACTCTGGACTGCCAGTATGCGTGCTACATGCGGTCTGGCATGACGTTTGATGTGTCTTTGGAAAACAAGTGAAAACATGACAGGTGAGTATACTACATGTTCAAACTCATAAAAAGCGGTGGTTAAATAAACAGCGTTAACCATGGCATCTTGCTGTATGATACTATAAAGGGGCTTGTCGCATGCTTTTTGTGGTGAACAGCAGTCCATACATTCCATATCTTCTCTTCCAATACCCGTACTTGTTTTATCCATATTCGCATAATACTTTGTAATACCCTAATATCCCTTCCTTGACGGAACAAAGCGAGACGACTCTATCATTATGAAATTCCTTATTTTTTTCCTACCGTCAGTCACACTTGCCGCCCTCGCCTCAATCTCACAAAATGATGTGAAGAGCGGCGGCGGCTGCAAGCCCATGACTGTCCTCTTTGCCCGCGGAACGACTGAGTTGGGCAATATGGGTTCAATTGCTGGACCACCTTTTGCCATCGCTCTTGGCGCGATGATGGGAGGTGCTGGTAACGTCGCTGTTCAGGGCATCCAGTACCCAGCAGATGTGCCTGGTTTTCTTGTTGGTGGAGACAAAGGAGGCAGCCAGCTCATGGCACAGATGGTTGGACAGGTTCGGGCCCAATGCCCGGACACTACACTAGTAATGGCAGGCTACTCGTAAGTAACACACTGCCCTCAATATCTTTCACATGATTCGCAAGTCTAACAAAAGATCTAGACAAGGTGGTCAGCTTGTCCACAATGCTGCTGATATGCTTAGTGCCGAGGACTCGGCATTTGTGTCTAGCGCAGTCATATTCGGTGACCCAAACAACGGCAAACCGGTCGGCAAAGTCGCAGCAGCAAACACTAAAATCATCTGCGCACCTGGCGACCTCATCTGTGCAGGCCAGCCTATCATCTTGGCACCTCACCTGTCGTATGGTGCTAACGCGGCTCAGGCCGCGCGATTTGTTATGAGCAACATGGCAGCTGGTGGTGCGGCGGCTGGAGCGGCAGCAGGAGCAGGAGCAGGAGCAGGAGCTGCTGCTGCTGCTGCTGCTGCCAAGGGGGCTACTAAGGGGGCTGCCACTCGCGCGGTGCAAGCAAAGTACTTCATCTCTTAGACCCCAGTGTCGGTGTGTAGACTCCTCTCCACATGATGCGCTATATATCTATATCTCCTCTATTGTAGTAGCTGCAGGCCAGCCTACATTACGTTGTCTACATAATTATAAGTAAATAAATCTTCAAATCCGTTTGAGAGTTCCCCTGCCCCAGAGTCACCACACATGTGCGTCTTCCTCGATATGTCTGGAGCGCTCATTCGCAACCTGGGTTGGACTTGACTATGTGTGTAGAGCCGTCTGATGAACACGCATACGAACTGCAACGCTTGTCGACCGGGGTCGCTTGAACAAACGATCCAGACATGAAGTCTACTCAAAGATCTTCGATATCTTGAAGAGCTGGCTGCATCTGAGAGAAAAGGAAGAGCAGTTAATCCCGTAGCAGCACCTCAGTACCGAGAAGATTGCAATATACACCGAGACACTGTTCGACAGCAGTAAGAGCTATGACTCAAATGAGAGGCATGATGAATTTTATTGGGAAGAAGTATATCGACCAGATAGTGAGTGATACAATATGGCCTGTTGAGTGAGCAGGTGCGCGACGCTACAAAGAAGGGCTGAGGATTACCGAGAACTCACGGCGAAGTCGGGTTATCTTAACACCAGCATCCCATAGACTCCACTAGTCGATTCTGAGAATTTGGGAAAAGACGTGTGAGGACTGCGGAACGTGCCCAACAAGCTTCAAGGCGAAAAGATTAGGGCTCGACTATTACAAAGTGGGATAACTAGACAAGCTATATACAGAAGCTAAATGCTGTGGTATCATACAACGTCAAGGCTCAGGGAGAAGTTTCCCAATCACTCATTATCCTGACTGCTCGTTGCTTGCCTGGCAGCTTGTCTCTGCGACAGTGTTTACACTCTAAGCAGGCAGCAAGCCACAGCATATGAAGCGACCCCATCCATTCCTCTTTGTACCCTTTGGTTTCTTTCCACTCGTCTCTTCCTCCTCCTCGCCAACAACACGGAGGAACACCTCGTCCAAGGTGGTAGGCGAAACCGAGTAGTATTCCAAGCCTAGCTCTTGGCGATTAGATTCTAGCAACTGGATGAGGCCGGGAATGCCGCCTAGATCAGATGCTGAAGCAGCTGAGGACGAAGTGTTGATTTGATGAACCTCTGCTTCGGTGACCTTGCCATCTTGAGCATTGTCAAGATGCGCGGGCGATGCAGTCGATTCGGGGGAAGCAGCCTTTAGTACTTTGAATCGGAGTTGTCCGTGGCCTCCACCTCGCGAACCCCACTTGTCGAGCTGAACACCGGGAATCTTGCTCTGAACCCATTGCTTTACGGCTTCCATCTCTTTTTCTGTGGTTTCGGGTGCAGATTTGAGCACAAGCTGTACGACCCAAGCATCGCCATACTGCTGCCCTAGATCACTGACTGTCCCCAGCGCAAGCATTTTGCGCTTCATGATACCGACGCGGGTGGCGAGCTTGTCCGCTTCTTCCATGGAATGAGTGGTGATCAACAAGGCACGCCCAGGTGCCGCTACACCGAGCAGTGTGCGCCACATGACTCTCTTCGCAGCTGCATCCATACCCGAGGACGGTTCGTCCAACAGTAAAACAGACGGATTGCCCATCAATGCAATGCTCAGACTGAGCTTCCGCTTGTTACCACCCGAGAGTTTGGACGCGAGACGGTCGTGAAAGCGCCCCAAACTGGTAGCCTGGAGGATCGCATCAACACTGGTCTTTGGGTCGGGGACGCCGCGAGCGCGAGCGTAGAAGTACAGATGCTCCGTTACTGTCATTGAATCCATGGCATCGAATTGCGGACACACACCGAGATGACCTCGTGCGGCTGCACGCTTGCTGATGATTGAGATGTCTTCGATCAGAACGTCACCACCTCCGTTGATGTGTGTCGTAGGATGAATGTCTCCACGGATGAGCGAGATAGTCGAGGACTTTCCAGCACCATTGGGACCAAGAAGAGCGAAAACCTGGCCTTGGGGGATGCCAAAGGTGATGTCGTTCACAGCGTGATTGGAGCCAAACGTTTTGTGTAAATGCAGCGCACGTAGGCTGTCTTTGCTCTGCTCAGCGCGTGTTATTTCGGCAGCGACAGCAGGAGGGATGGTATCCACGTTCTCTTCCGAGTGCTGCTGACGGCTTTTTTCTCGGTTGAGAAACGCGGGTCGGTAACCCGAGTCCCACCACACGAGAGCGGTGAAAAGCAATATGATTTGTACAATGAGATACAAAATGGGTCCTCCGTACACTGTCAAAGCGCCAGGATAGCTGGGAATTTGATTGCCATCGCATAGTACGCTGAAAGAGTTGAGAGAAAGCAGTTGCGTCCTCAGTAGGCTTGCTGAGGGCGAGATCAACGAGACAGTCCAGTGGAAGTACTGAATGTAGGAGTCAATGGCGTATGCGGGTGCGTAAGTCAGTATGGCCATGTAACCGATAAAGTATATCAGGTAGAGCGACACCATGCCTCCAGCAGCGAAGGCAAATGCCGCCAGTTGCGACGTGACGACAATGGAGATTAGGTAAGCAAAGAGCGTCGCACACAGGCCGTAGAGAAAGAACACCACGAAGAGGTACCCTGGTGCATACCACGCATCGGAAGCCTGTAGCAACGTTAGCCATGCAGATTTGTATGTGCCAATAGGAACTTACTGCAGCAAAGATCCCTGTAGTGACGGCAGAGATCACAAGCACGAACAGGAAATCAAACGCCGTGTATGCCAGCCACAGTGGCACAGCCCGGATACCGTTGCTGTAGTGCAGCGCTCGGACATTCCTAAGCCGCTCTTGTGTCGGATATAGAGCAAATAGCGCTGGGTAGACACACATGGCCAGGCCAAAATACAAAATCAGCTGTAGCGTGTCGCCCATATTAGGAGCAAACGGCACGGCGAATTGCTGGTACTGTGTGGAGATGGTGATGTTTGTCAAGATGTTGTCGAGAGTATTCAGTGTGATGAGGCCACCGATGACACCGCCATTAGCAAGGTAAGCCATGAGTGGCGGGCCGTTATCATTTAGGAAGAAGCCACCGGGTGTGATGTTGCGGAAACGCGTGTTGACGTAGTCGTTGAATTCATCGAGTGTGTCCACGAGGTGAAAACTGTCCTCGGAGACTCCTGTTCGTTGAATGATGGTGTCGATAGCAGGACCGACGGTACTTGCCGGACCGATGGGGATGAGAGGGACATCGTCTACGTTGGAAAGCGAGAATATGGTAGGGTCGTTAGCGCTGGCTCCAGGATCGCATCCCACAGCCTCGTAATCCTTTAGGAACAGTGTGACTAGTCCCGCCGCCACAATCGGAAGGAGTAAAGCGAATATGTAGGGCCAAAAGTTGCGTTTGACAATGGTGATACGCTTCTGTACAAGTATGAGTATCTGCCTGAGTAGACTAGTGCCACGACCTTTGCTCATTTCTAGCGTCTTGTCGGTGTCAGAGTGATCTGAAGGTACGTCTCGATCCTTGTCCGACGTTGGGGTTCCAGCTTGCCCACCGTGGTCAGCGTCCATTAGGTTGTACTCCTTGACTTCCTCAGCATTGGCCAGGAAGACATCCTCCAATGTCGGGCCAACAATGTCGTAGTTCTTGACGTCATGATGTCTCAGAATATCAACGAATTTGGTGGCGGGCAGTGCGTTCTCGAATTGGTACTGTAGCATGCCTTCGGAAGGTGCCGGTTTCTTGATGGCATCCACTGGGGGCTTGACAGGAGCGTCTTTCGGATACGTAACGTGGTATCCAGCGCCGACTTCATGTTTGAGCTGAACCGAAGTACCCTTGGTTTTGAGGATACCGCGGGAAAGGATGGCAACGTAGTCGGCAAGGACATCTGCCTCGTCGAGAAAATGTGTCGTGAGCAAGAAGGTGCGGTCACCCCGCTCAGCGAGTAGAATCTCCCAGATCTTCCTTCGCGAGAGTGGATCCAGTCCGGACGACACCTCATCGACGCAGCAGACTTTTGAACCGCCGGTGAACATCATGGCCAGCTGAAGCTTGCGCTTTTGACCCCCAGAAAGTGTGCAGGACTGTGCTCTGATCTTGTGCCCCAGATCGCAAGCGCGTATTAGGTTTTCGATGGTATCTTTGGTATCGTAGGTGCCGGTTGACTTTAACTGGTTAAAGATACGAACGTGTTCGTAAACAGTCAGCTCATCCCACATGACATTTTTCTGGGGGCACAGTCCAAGGCCTCCGGTGCCATCAATCTCGATCGCTCCACTAGTGATGGAGTTGAGACCCGCGATGGCGTCCAGCGTGGTGGACTTGCCACTACCATTGGCACCAAGCAAAACCATAATCTGGCCTTTGCGCGCCTTCATGCTGAAGTCTTGCACGGCGACGACTGTTTCCGGTGGCTTGACGCCGAACTTGGCAAGGACGTTGCTGCGAAACCAACTGGGAGTCCAGTGCTTACAAAAGTTTGTCAGGATGATGTTGTGATCCGGCGAAGACGTTGTAGTCTTCCGGTCGGCCGAAACGGTGCCGTAGAGCCAGCGCTCAACAAGAGCGCCCAGAAGAGGGTACACAAAAGTCTGTATAATGGCAAATATGCAGAAGACGATGCCGGGAGTAGTCCAGATGTGGTCCTGGTAGTCGGGCGCGGCTTGGACGAGGTTCATTCCAACGAGCTGTCGCTCAAAACGGGCCACGCAAATAATGAAGAAGACGTAGTTGATGGACGGAAAGAGCAGGCTCAGAACGTATACAGCAGCTGTGCTGAAAGGTCCAGCGACTTGGGCGATGATGGCCAGGAGGATCGGGACGATGACGATGGTGATACCAGATAGTTGGGCTTTGCGGAAGAAAGCTGCGCCGAAGATGGAGAAGCTGGTCAAGGACAGGCCAGCAAGGATGTGGAAGATGATCAATATGGCAGCGTTGGAGGTTTGGAAAGCCAGAGCCCAAAGGATGGCGCCCATAATGACCCAGCCCGGGAAGTAGATGATGTCGAAAGCAATGTGCATGGACAGAAGACGGGCAAACTGCGTGTGCCATGGCTTTTTGGCGGGCGACATGGCTTCGACCAGCTGGGATATGCCGCGTTCTCTCTCCTCGGCCATTTGCCCCGTGAGCTGATAGGTGACGCCGCACACGCCAATGTACAGAGCCACGCCCATGATGTTGATGAGTGCGCCCATGTACAGGGTCCTGATGCGATCGTCGTATTCTTGCTGCGTACGCTCTGTGTACGGGTACTCGTCGGTGGCGGGGATGGCAGCAGAGCCCTCGACGGAGGCGATGGCCTGGTCGATGGCGCGCTGGAAGGGCAGAATGTAGATCTGGACATCGTTGTCGTCCTGGCCCACGTAGATTTCCTCTCCCAGCGCTCCGTCGGATCGGATGGTGTAGTTCCAGCTCTCGCCCTGGCCTTGGCTCGGACTGGAAAGGAAGGACACTGCACCATAGCATGTGCTGGCGCCCCGCAGCGAGCTCTCGCACGTCGAAAGCAGTTGAACATCCTGCTGAATAGTCACGGCCTGCAGGCCAGCGTCGCGGACCTGGGTGGATAGCTGTGCAATGACGTCTTGAATGTCGCCACCAGTGTGTCCGTTGTTGACGAAGACGACCTTATCACGGCCGCCTTGGGCAGCACCGAGGGCGTCGGGAAAGGAGCGGATGAGAGACGGCTCACCGATGCCGTACTCTGACGGCGGGACAAAGAAGTTTTTCGCATAAGATATGAAGAACATCTGCGGCAGAGCCCTGGTTAGCCATTGTTGTGCGGGGGGCGACGAGGCGTCGACATACAAAGATAATGGGAGCCCAGAATGCGCGGACACTCGTGAAGAACCAGTGGCGCACGAAGACGACGAGCAGCGTCTTCTTGGTGAGGATCCATGTCTGGCTCACGATTGCGCCCGCCATGGTGGCTTTGTAGTCTTGGGGCGGCGTCGTCTCGAGATGGGGTCGCAGTCGCTACAAGACCGCGCGTGGAGGCATCCTGCTTCTCTTGGGAGAGTGGAAGGGCGCAGAGAGCGTCTTGAAGCATGGATGGCGAAGAGACGACGCCAATGCCGCGCCCCGTACCCAGCGTATACGGAACGACGCCGAGCAGACGACGTCTTGTCCGACGTCTTGGACCCGCGCCAGCCCTCCAGGGCCGTCGCCATGATCCACATGGGGCGCCAAGCTTGGAAAGTGCCAACACGCTGCGTGCCTGCCCAGCGGCCCGGCTTACCTCAGCCTGCTCCCGTAGCTGGGTCCAGGTCTGTGTCTGTCGCGACGCCTGTCTACCACAGCTGGCACTGCGTGAGGACGCTGTTCGAGCGCGGCTCGGCGACTGCATCCGCCCAGACAGCGCCCAGTCATGACAAGCCTCGCGTGCACATCCTGGCATCCTGGCATCGCTGCGCCTCCTGTCCTGTTTGCCGTCGCGTCATCGATTGTGTGCGACGCGGTAGGGCCATCGTGCCATGACCTGCCCCAGACGGGCCGACGTGTGCCGACAGCGTGGTTTACAGTGCACCGTCGCCGCAACCTCACCTCATGCTAGGAGAACAAGTCTGGGTCCGTCGAATATTCACTCACGCCCTTTGCGTCTTGATATGCTTGTCCGCTCGGCTTCGTGTGCCCCAGTCACGCACGCAGCTCTTCTCCAGATTCCCGAGGTCTGGTGGGGACCTATCGCTCATCTGGGATAGTCACGTGATGGGGTGGTATCGGCCACCCTGGACGAAGCTATGACGGGGGGTTCGTGGCTGCCGAGGCCGTGGCACGCGTCGGCGCAGCCTCCTCCCACAGCAGCGGCATCTCTCCTGCGCAACGACGACGACGACGCCGACAAGCAGCTCGCCATGGACTTTGACGAGGCGCTGCCCTCTTCGCCGCCGCCCTCTTCGCCGCCGTGCGCGGGCACCGACGACCTCGCGCCCAGCCCCTTCTTCGAGCGGCACCCCACGGCCTTCACCACCAAGTCGAGCTCCCCTCCGCCCGTCTTCTCCAGCGACGACTCGTGCGAGTCGGTCGACGTGGCCAACTACGAGTCCCCGCGCATACACAAGAACAAGCGCAAGGGCGCGTGGTGGGACACGCACGCGTCTGCCCACGCCAGCCCCCAAGTCAAGAAGACCAAGTTCGCGCGCAACTTGGACTCGGGCATCTACATGCTTAGCGACGCGACCAACAGCTGCGATGACCTGCCCCTGCCCCCGTACATGCCGCCAGCCTCTCTCCGCGCCGCCGTCTCGCTCCCCCGCTCGCTCCACGCGCGAGCTGCCGACGATGAGGCCATGGACGTCGACGTCGACGTGGCGAGACACGCCGCTCCAGCGGCCGTCTTCAACCGGCACATCGACGACGGCCTTGCCGCAGACCGCGAGTCGTACGACCTCGTTGGCCTCGACCTCGCCGACCGCGACATCACACGCATTGGCGAGCTCAATTCCGTCATCAGCCACCCTCCCGTCTACGACAACGAGCTCCCCACGGCGGGCCAGTACCGCTCTCTGCTCCCCAGGCTCCACGTCAACCTCGGCAAGAACAAGCTCCGTCGCCTCGTGCCCGCTTTGTTCCACCTCGACGATCTCACTGGCCTCTATCTGCGCCAGAACGACATCGACGAGCTTCCCCAGCAAATCAGCCGCCTGCGCAAGCTCGAGGCCCTCGACGTATCCCTCAACAAGCTTCACTACCTCCCCTTCGACATCGTCACTCTTCTTGCCCCACATGGAAACATGACCCGCCTCACTCTCATGGGTACCGATCTGCTCCAGCCAATGTCCTTCCGCCGCTTCTCCCTCACCGACTACCAGAAGCAACACCAAGGGCCCCTTCACCACCTCGATGACGTACGAGAAGACGCAAACAAGCAGCTCGCTCATCTCTATCCAACGCTGGCAACGTGCCAAGACCGCGACCAGGCTGTCTGGCGCATCCGCTATTTCGAGTCCTGGGCCAACTCTTTTGGCGGTGCAGACGACGCCCGAGAGTGCGCCGCTGAAGATGTTGGCTTCTATTCGCACCACCCTTCGTTGCGCCTAGAGGCTTTAGTAGAGGGCGATGCCGTTGCCCACGCGCCACGGTACATTGCTCGGACTCTGGTTTCTTACTATGGGCAGGATGGCAAGCTTCTCAAGGGCTCTCCAAAGCTCCCTACTTCCGACCAGGAACACTACTCGGTAATCATCGAGACGAATCAGGGTACATACGGCCTACCTTCCTCACCGTGGTTCGTCCCTCCGTGCACAAGCAAAGTTTCCTCCCTCTTCACAACGACCCTGCATATGGCACTCCACTCTTTGGAGCCCCACAAAATACGTGACTACCTCAGCCCGTGTGCTCTCCCCATGGTGGAAGCCATTCTCTCGCGAGCAGAAGCGAACGCTGCCGACGGATACGGTCTCTTCCGCGAGTGCCATGTCTGTCGCAAGCATTACGTTGTGGCACGCGCCGAGTGGGTTGAATTCTGGAGTCGGGGCTCAGGTGACTTTCTTCCACTGAGAGTTAGCGTGTGCTCGTGGGGTTGTGTACCTCCAGGCATGGTCAAGAGACCGCAGAAGGAATTGACATGGTGAGGCCAGGAGGTTGTCAGTTGATGCCAGACAGTAACGTGAGATGTTTATTGTAGTCACAAACCATCAAGTTGTGTCGTGAAACAAGTCATACTCTTGCAGGAATACACCAAAGACACTCGGGTTGCATCGGTCACACAGTCTCCGACACGCCTGTCTATCCCGACACCTAGAACACTACCCGTGGACTCGAGATGTAGCTAGGTAGAAATCATGTAGCAACTCCCATATCCATGCAGTAACACCTTCTTGGCATGGTGCTCAACAGCCATCGTACCTTGGCCCGTCTACTCCACATGCGAAAAGCCCTTGGCGGAAAGTGCGCTAATCTTGCTGGTCGCGTTTACGACAGCTGCTCTACATCACTCATATTCCGAAACTGAAGCGTGTTGCCTACGCTTGGAACATGTATGGCGGAATGATGACAACCGTAGCTGCCTCTCTCAGCTAGATGGATTGCTAGCCGAAACAGGCTTGGACGGCGCTGTTCGGACGATTGCGATAACAACACGCCGTGTTAGTGGGCATCCCTGGTGCATCACTACTTCTTGTAGGCCTATATCTCGTACTCCAATTCCTGATTCGATACCAAGATGTAAGGCTCGCCAAGCACACCTGGGCATGTTCTATGTGCGAGCGTGTTTGTCGTGCCTTCCGAGACCACCTGCACACAAGCACTTCTACGCAGCTGCGCAGTTCCATGCTGCACCCATGGATGTGCAGATGGAATCGAACATCTCTACAAGTAGCCTAGCTCGTCTATGAACACTGAAGAAGCTTATCAGCTCTTGTACTCTCTTGCCGTTGTCCTTATCGGCGCCTATCTTCAGCCCTGGTTCGTATCCTTGCCAGTCTCGACTCGTTCCACCGGACCATCGTCCGCGGCTTGACGTGAGCGTATGGAGAAAGCCATATCAGCGTTCATCTGGGGTTATCATGTCCGGCTTGGTGAATCCGCGTGGGACTACGTATCGCAGCTGGACAAGCATTCCTTGGTTACACGGCTAGCATGCTGACCGGGTTTACTTGATCCGACTGCATGCAAGACTCTTATCTACAATTCAACTCCCTTTTCTACTTCTTGACTGATTGTTTACCGTCAGAGTCCCAAAAGCAGTCATGTCCGAGAAGAAGGCAGAAGACTCGGCTATCGGAGAACAGAGCGTGGACTATGGCATTGGCCATGTTCGCAAGTCGCATACGGCGAGTCGCAGGAAAAGCTCCGCGGTCGATCCAGAGATTATTGCGGGAGAGATATTCGACGAGCGTTATGAGACTACCCAGCGTGGTCTGAAGTCACGGTCAGTAGACCCCTCTTGATACCCTATATCCTCAAAGACTGACGGAACGTAGACATGCTCAAATGATTGCGTTGGGTGGCACAATAGGTACTGGGCTCTTTGTCGGCTCAGGCCAAACCCTCGCTCGTGGCGGCCCGGCCTTCATCCTGTCCACGTACATCGCCATGTCGTTCTTGATCTTTTGTACCGTTGCGGGTATCATTGAAGTCGCGGCCTATCTGCCGACCCCGGGGTCTTCCATGGTAACTTGTGGCCGTACCCAAGGCATGTGACACACGACTGACCTTGTACCTTCAGAACCTTTTCGGTTACCGCTATGTGTCGCGCTCTATGGGGTTCGGCCTGGGTTGGCTATACTTCTACTCGCTCGGTATCCTTGTGCCTTACGAAATCACGGCAGCCGGGTTGGTCATTGAGTATTGGAACCCGCCCGTGAACATCGCAGTGTGGATCACAGTCATGATCATTGTCATCGTTGGACTGAACTGCTTTCCAGTCAGGTTCTACGGCGAGACAGAGTTCTGGTTTGCCGGAACAAAGGTTATCATGATTTTAGGGCTCCTGATTCTGTCATTTGTTTTGTTTTGGGGTTAGTAATACCCCTGCACAAACTGCGTATGATACAACCACTGACTTTATACATTTATCTTAAAGGCGGCGGTCCACAGCATGACCGACTCGGCTTCCGGTACTGGAAGAACCCTGGCGCGGCGAATACGTATCTAGAAGAAGGAAATGCTGGGCGATTTGTGGCCCTCTTATCCACTATGGTACTCTCTGCTGTAAGCATGCTTCCGGCGAAGCCTTATATCTACTTGTCTGACCCTCATGTCTAGTTCCCCTTCACGTTTGCTCCCGAGCTTCTCGTTGCAACAGGTGGCGAGATGCAGTCACCGCGTCGCAACTTGCCTACTGCGGCACGCAGATACATATACCGCCTACTCTTCTTCTATGTTGGCAGCGTACTGGCTATCGGAATCATTTGCCCCTCCGACGACCCCATCATTACGTCTGGTGGTTCTGGAGCTGGCTCGTCGCCCTTTGTTGCGGGAATTAAGAACGCTGGCATCCCCGTGCTGGACAGCATCATCAACGCAGGTATCATCATCAGTGCATGGTCGTCCGGAAACTCCTTCCTATTTTTGTCCTCGCGCTCGCTATACGCGCTCGCCCTGTCTGGCAACGCACCTTCCGTCTTCAAAGCATGCACCAAGTCCGGTGTACCGTATTGGGCTGTTACTGCCTCTTCGTTGTTCTGCGTTCTGGCATACCTAAACGTAGGCAGCGAGAGTGCGGTCGTCTTTAACTGGTTCGTGAATTTAACAAACACGTCTGGATTCATCTCCTGGATCTGCTGCGGCATCATCTTTCTGCGCTTCCGGAAAGCCTGCGAAACGCAAAACATCACGGATCTTCCATATCGCTCACCGGTGAACAAGTGGGGTGCTTGGTGCGTCATCATCAGCTTTACAATTCTCTGTTTGGTCAACGGGTTCGATGTCTTCTGGCCTGAGAAGTGGGACGTTAGCTCTTTCTTTACTGCGTACGTGGGTATTCCCATGTTCTTCCTGTTCTATGGGGGGCATCGGATTTGGGCCTGGAGCGATAGTTGGGCTTATGATCCAGCAGAGGTAGATCTGAAGACGGGTATGGATCAGGTGCTTGCTGAGGAGGTGCCGGCGCGAACAATGAATATGAAAGGGCCATGGTGGAAGAAAATCACCTTGCTTTGGCAATAGACGCGAAGGCGCTTCGAAGAGCTGTACGACAGGGGCAGGCAGCTATCGGTTCTCCCAAGTCATGTTTTTGTTCTACCATCATTCATTATGCAACATCTCGGACATTGCCCATCAAGCCTCTTCTCTTATATCCCCCTCCCGGACGGTCCCGTAACGTCCTGACTGAGGGAAGGAGACATGCCCGTGTCATTTTCCTAGCATCCTCCGATGGAATCTGATGGAAGGAAGCACACCATCGTCTTCGGGGCCCAGGCTTCGCAATGGTGGGTACTCAAGATAGCAGCACGTGAGGGTCAGAAGAAGCTGCGTAGCTCCGGACGAAATTAGCGCCAAACGTGCCGCCTGCGTCATTGACCAGCCCTGGAGGGATGTGGGGCCGGGTGGCTGGGTACCGCATCATCAACATTCAGCCGACTACGCTACTACGCTTGTCCATTGCTTCATCATCTGCAACCGACTACCGTATCTTCCCTAACTTCATCAAGTTCATTCTGGTACAATCCATCTCAGTCGTCTTCATCTTCCTTCTTCCGCTGGCGGTTCAGCTCATCGATAACCTTCTTGCCACACGCCAAAACCTCCAGTGTCCGACTCTTGTTATCGTGGTCTCTTGTTTCCGGGACCAAGAAATATGTTGTTACGGCACCTGCTAGCATGAAAGCGCTCATTACTTGCAGGATATGTCCGAAATTCTTGCGTTCCCATTCAAAATCGCTTGTGGGTTCGGATTTGTCGGATTGGAATGCATATGCCAGAAAGACTTGCACCACCCAAGACCTATGGTGCGAGTTTTCGAAGTCAGTACATGTCTCATATGCAGTTCTTCCGCGGTTTGTCCTCACCCGAGTTTGCCACTAGCCGCAGCTATGCCGTGGCAGGTGCACCGGTACCTCGTAGGGAATATCTCGGCAGGGATAACTTGATGCACGAAATTAGTAGATGTTTCACAACAGGTCGCACACGGATATCACTTACTAAAAGTCGTCACATTCGGTCCCAGGTTGAAGGCGATGTGGCTGAGCACGTAAAGCACAATGAGTCCCGAGCGACTGCTGTCGAGTAGGTTGGTCCAAGCACTTCCGGTTACGATGAAGAGAACGAATAGAACCAAGAACCCCCAGAACTGAATCACTTTTGGCGACGCATGCTTGACAATCTTGATCATTAGCAGGCCGCCGACAACTGTCCCTATGGAAACCATCACCAGGGTGTGTTTGCTATTATCACTCAACGTCTGGTAGACGGAAGATCTGCTGTTGTTGTTTCCCTGCCAGATGTGGCTGACAATTTCTGGTGAAGAGAGGCCCAACCCATAGACTGTCTCAAATTTAGTGGTTTTACCGCAGTGGTCTGGCAGTGTACCTACACGCGAAATCGAGAAACAGCCAGGCCAACGACGTTCCTAGAAGGTACTGCCAGTTTTTTTCCGCTATAAAGAATTGTTTTGCGTCGGCCCACGAGGCAAGGGGAGGAACAAAATCCGGGTCGCCTGGAGGAAGCCGGCCGCGAGGCGCTGCGGCGGGACGAAGATGTACGTCACTGAGTCGGTGTCCGGAGTCACTGTCGCTCTCAATCTCCTCGTCGGGTGCAATCACCGAAGCGTTGGTCGATTGCCTCGATACAGGCCTCGGAACTTCCTGTGTTGCAGCCAGATCTAGCAGTTCCCTCTCGCCATGTTCGGGGTCTGTTCCGGGCGCACCAAAGTAGTTCGCCGTATCTTCGAGGGTGCTTTTTGTGTTTTGCAAGATGTCCAGCGTATACCTCGGACTCTCTGGTATCGTGAATCGAAAGACCAGAGCGATGAGAGCCGGCACAATGCCGATCCCAACTACGAGCCTCCAAAGTCGGTCGATAGCTCGGAAGCACTCCAAGTCGGCAGGCTGACAAGACTGTGTGGCCTCCTTGATCCATGGCTTGTACGACTCCACTGCAGCAAGTGATAGAACATTGGCGAGCAGCTGTCCAACAGGTTGGGCGAAAAAAACCCAGCTCAACATTCGCGCACGATGTTTGCGAGGTGCGAACTCGGCAGTAATGACCTGAACCCACGATTAGCATCAGTACGGTCACGTTGGAAACAATACCTACAGCACTCAAAGGGTAGTCCGCCCCGATACCGATCCCTAGTTATCGTCAGTCTTACGATGCATTCGTACATCAATTCGCTTCTTACCCATGATCGCTCGCCAGGTGATCAGCCATCCTCCAATTGCCATGCTGTTCTTCTCCCCGTTCGAACTCATGAGCAGCAGCATTGTGCCAACGATGACGATCACCAGCTCAAGACCATACATTTTTCGTCGGCCCAACATGTCTGCCGCGAAGCCGAATCCTATCTGGCCGACCATTGTACCCGCTAGTGTGGAACACATCATGGCTGTCTTGACAGAGGACGGCACCGAGGGTATACCGCCTTCGTTGCGATTAGGCCAGTAGACATAACCGAGCATGGGGGTAACGACATTCAAAGCAAAAAGGCCGAACGAATCTGTTAGGAAGCCGATCCCAGCTACTACTACTACCCAGACCTGGAAGGGCGCTGAATCAATCGTCGCGAGAGTCCACCGTCGACGCCTTATCTTCTGTCCATCAGATTAGCCAGAGAAGATCGATCCTAGGACTACTACGAGTGGCAGAGGGAAACCTACCGGTATACCGCTCCCGCCTGTTGTTATGTCCGGCACCCCAACTTGGTGGCCTCTCATTGGACGCATGATCCATTTACGGAGGCCCATTGTAGCGATAGGGGTGACAGAACTGTAACAGTATGGTAGTTATACCTACGTGCGAGGGTTCCGGCAATAGTCAGTATGTAACGGGGTCTGTCGTGCAGAACCGCCTTGGGGCAGCATCTTTCATATTGTGAATGCGCAAAGCTTCAGCCTCCACCATGACACGGACTACCGAAGGCAGATTTCAGACGGCGTGCATAGCCCGATACCACAAGGCAAACCGGTCAACAGAATAGGACGTATGCGAACTGGCCCTATTCGTGCGTTCTCAATCAGCGCATCCAATCTCGTTTGGTTCGCCGAAGTCAGGCTTGGTGGCGTTCATTGCCGCGATCCAAGCGTCCAGGCCTTCATCACTGGAGTCCTTTGGAATGTGTGGTTGCTGCTGATGTCTAAATCATGGTGCATTCTCCGGCTCCTCCCGTTTGCGATGCTTCCGAGGTCGTTCAGCTGCGAACGCTGCGATGAGTGGGCAACAGCATCTTGCTTTATGAAATCCAGTTCCTTGTGAGTTCGTGCAGGCTGCATCAAAACATGTTCCAAGATTCCAAGGGAAAGCCACGCGTGGCTGAATCGAGCCCTGGAGTTGGCTGGCCCGTCTGGTAGTCGACCATGGCCGTTCGCTCCCCCACGTGTTGATCTTCGCAACCTCATTGAACGCCAAAAGCTACTATGCCGAATTAGGCGTACCATTCTAATACCGCCACATGCACAAACACGAGCTGTCCGCCACCTTTGGATAAGCTCATGGCTGCCCTGGGCTGCCCTGGGCTGCCCTGATTGCTGCCGACAGTAGAAGGCTTCGACGAGTTTGCGTGCCTGAGCGGTAGCAGGATGTCAGCAGCGCCGTGAGCCACCCCCCAGATGCCGGAGCGGTCTACCTTAGGCTAGCTCTATCGGACGCGTGACGAAGAGACGACCGTAAGCTCAGGTGGTTCTTACTACACCAGCTTGTCCTTTTCATGGAAGCCTGATGCTTGGACGATGATTGTCCCTACTGTGCACCAACAGTTCTATAACGTATGAGCAGTCTTTACACAAACTCTGTTGCGCTTGAGCGCGGCGCAACCCTACGAATATGTCCTTTGGGTGCAGTCCGTCCGATGTTCTGAAATTGTTGGAGATTTCGACCCGTGTATATCTTGCGTTCAAAGGTATGGCGCCAGCTACCCCCCTCTGGTGGCAACCGTCAGGGACCACCTCGCTCATCATTGCAACTAGATGCCAACGAAAATTCGGAAGCGCAAGTCAGTGGGCTTGTTAAGGAATTCACCACATTCCATGGCTGTCTCAAAGAGCTGGGCGAGCTAATGAGACAATATGGCCAGCCGCTACGTGAGCGTTCATCTGTGTACTACATTTGCGGCATGCACTGACGCGAGATAACAACGCGCAGCATTCCCTGTCCAGGATTTCGAAGACACGCTGAAGAAGTGTGAAAAGACCTTGGAGCCATACGCTGAACATCTCGTCGATAAGAAGATGACCGTCAAGAAGTTCATCTTCACGATCAGATACATCGGGATGGAAAAGGAGATCGATGGGCTGAGGAAACAGATCAGCGGCCATTACCAAGCGCTGAACATGTGCATTTCCTTTCTGCAATTGTAAGCCTCTTTCGTACTCGAAACAGCAGTCGCTGACCGTCGTTAGGCGGCTACATCTCGAGGCAACCAAGCAGACTCAGCGTCTTCTCGACGCTCCGCCGTCTCGTACAGTAAACCTCGGCGGCCGCTCTTACTCCACAAACACTCTTGGTGCCCCAAGCAACCGCGCACCACTGGCACTCGCGTCTTCCGACGAACACCCGTTGTTCAGCGAATGGAAAATCTTTGATCGATGGCTGCAAAGTGAGGACGAACGTGTTGCTCAAGAAGCGGGACTATCGCGGCCTCTTTCTCTGGGAGACACACCTGCTACGTATTCTACTGGTGATGTTCAGACAGCTGCTGTACTATATCATCTGAGACGGCAGGTTGATGACGCCATTTTCATCGAGGAGAATCGCGCAAAGCGAGCTACGGCGGAGAAACGCTCACACTTGGTCCCAAGCGACGCGATGAAGCAGCAGGTCCGCAACATGCCACCAGCTCCATTGCGAACCTACACCCTCGAGACAGATCACTCCGGGAACTTCACCATGTTTGGCCAAGAAAGCTTGAGTGACTCCATGGGCAGCAGCCGCCCGACCTTGGGTCTACAGCCATCGTCTCCAGATTACTTTGGATCAGTCGATTGGTCGCAGTCGCCTAGACCGACATCGCTTGGGCCTAATAGGATACCTTTTAGTTCCACAGTTGCCTGTAGCGAAAACTCTTCGCCCGCATCACCGTCGTCAACGGGTACTGCCTCAGAGAAGCCCTTATCTCCCACTTTGCGGCGCAGTCTCTCGCGCACATCCTTGGCAACCATGGCATTAGGAGACGCTGCACTCGACTGGAAGCGAATATGTCGCAACGTTCAGGTCGAACGAAAGTCTCTGAAGTACGGATCCGAAAATCACGAGTGCGAGGTTCGGTGGCGATATCGAGAAGATACTGGCATCTCGCTGCGAACAGTCTATCACTCTAGCCAAGACGGGAAGCTTCGAACATGGACTGAACAGCACTTTCCTGCTACCGGGCCAGCGATACCCTTGACTACCACGTATGTTGACGGTGCAGTATCTGTCGATTTTCCGCGCAGCTCGTTCGGGAAACTCAACAAGCAGTATGTTGACATTAAGTACACGTTCATTGGCCACGAATCAGCAAACAGATTCCAGACCTTGTTGTACACCAACAACGGTGCCGACTCTGCTAATCTCGAATTTGATCGACCCATATTGAGCATATCCTCGGATCACAATCCGACTGAATGTCGTGGAAGAAATTTGCGGCTGTGGCGGCGTACCGAGACGCATCTAGCGGATGGTGGGCTCGTTACGTCTGAGGTCTTGATCCTGCTGTTTTACACGAGCGCATTGGAAGAGGACGGGCACTGGGTCGAGGAGCCGCACTACGCATTCGAATGGCTCACGGAGTCGGTCTATAAGAAAGACAGTGACAAGCTTACGCTTCTCTTCTCAAAAGACGCACCGCGTTGGGCGACTGATAAGCTTTTCAAACGCCGCAAGTCATCCACACAGACGGATTCCGAAGCAGCGAATCCGTCTCGCAAGAAACGCAACGACTCTATGGAAATGCTACGGTTTTCTCGATCAGACAGCGTTACTTCAGGGTCGTTGAGCGGCTCGCCGATTCCTTTGAAAGATATATCGGGAGGTGGTGGTGGTTTCTCGAGGGCTGCTAATCTGAATCGGTTTGGGTATTCGGCGTTAGAGATCAAGTTCCAGAGCAGGAAGGACAGGATGGCGTTCTTAGACATCTGGAAACAGTACGTCAAGCCGCTGAGTGTGTCCTGAAGATTGCAATGGGCAGATAGAAAGTACAGGGCGCATTGCACTGTACCGTGGTTTTATGCACAGATATCCGGAAGTCCGACCTTCCAAGCAGACGGACTGTTGAAGATTAATATTTGGAACAAGAGGTGTGCGATGAGAGAGGCTCCAAAGTGAATGTAGTCGTCTTGTCAAGCACAGACAGGGCATACTAGTTGTTGTAAAGCTTCACGAAATCTAATTGAGACGAACATCGCTTTGTAATGCTAGTAGCGACAATCACAAAGTTTACAAAACTGCCTCGTTATTGAAGAAGTGTGCACGGCTTCGATCGAAAACACCTGATTGCGGGCACCACGGATGCGCATGACACGTCGTCCGCACGGACTTTGCGCTTATCCAATTCGGGTGCTGCACATGTATTACGTATCGGTCTATGATGTACTCAGCGATGACACGTTGGGAAATGCAATAAGGCATCGTCCGCGGAATGAAACCTACATGTGATCGTAGCAGGACTTATAAGCGAGTCCGACTCATTGTTGAGGGCGAAGGGTTGGAAGGCGAGGGCCTGGATCCTGTGGGCGGCACATTTCATTTTACCCGCATCAAGTTGTTCTCGCATGTACGTATACGAGAAGGCGTTCCGATGAAAGATGTACCCCTCATATTTGAAGCAGTCATGATCTGATTGGGAGTTAGGGCGAGAGCTAGATAATTACAAAAAGCCACCTTTCATCACGTTTATCACAGCTTGGAACCATGACGGAAGCACTTCAGAGCGGGTATCAGCTTGTAGTAGAACTTTTGAATAATGAGAACCATGAACAGTAATGACGGAATGTTGCGCGATCAACAGTATGTAGACATCCATGTAGAAGTAAATCAAATGCAGGTCTTGTTGGCAGCCATTTTGCCGAACTCATCCACATTCAGGACAGCACCTTCTGCATCGTATTCAATCCTGACCTGCTGGTTGCTCGAGACAGAGGGATCGCCTACAAGGTAATTGAGCGGTTCGAACCTCATGGCCGAATGAGCAGAGCTGAACATAGTATTGGGCAAGTCGCCGGTGTGCGGAAGATGGTGCATGCCGAGGTTGAACCAAAGCACTCTGTGTTCTGTTAGTAATTGATATATTACGGGGCGCAGTATCAACAATAGATGGAGAAAGGAGGTGGGTTTACGAACAAATCTTCTTGATCCAGACTCTCGTCGTCAAAGAAAGTCTCAAAATTGACAAGCGGATCGTCCTTGGAGAACTGGTTATTGGCATCCGCAGCCCTTGGCTCAGTGTCCTTTTGCTGTGTAACATAGAAGTCGTGAGTCACAAAGGCACCTGTCTTGCCAGTGTTTGTCGAGTTCGTTTGTGTAAGGTGGATGGTGCCGGCAGATCTTTTGATTCTGTAACCTGGGTATTCGCCATACGGGTTCGGTGTGTCCCTATTGACAATGGCGTACAACACGTTATCGTTCTCGGCCCAATTGATCATGGACTCGCTCTCGTCGGCTACCCAAGATCGCTCAGCCTTGAATGTATTGTATGCGCGACCCTGGCTCCAAGGATACGCTGTCGAAGTCGGCACAAACTGTAGCTTTTGTACACTGTTCTTCCTGCCGTTGATGTCAAGATCGACCTTGAAAGTGAGGGTGTGGTCGTGCGAGCTACCCGAAAGGAAGTCGTGTATATGGAAGCCGTACTCAGGCTGATCCTCCCAGTAAGCAGCGGCAATGTATCCAGAAAAGCGTGAAGAAACCTCGATACCGCCATCGTAGAAGAAGCTGTAGTCGATGAGGAAGTCGTAGTTGCCTACTGTGGCTACCGTGCGCATGACGAACTGGATGTTCTTTGCTACGCTAGTGTGTGGCGCGGATGGTGAAAAGGAATGGCGACGGATTGGGTAGCCCGCGTCGAATTCGAACAAACATATAGCGTCGGCTTGCGTCTTGACCGTGTCGCCTTCTGTCCATGTTGCAGGCAGGTATGTAGCATGACTAGGGCAGTCATAGCCTCTGACAAGAGGCTGCAAGGTCGATCCCATACCACTCGTGGTATCGAAGAAGGTCGCTTGTGATTGGAAAGGGTCGGAGCCGGAGTATGATGTCAGAGCCTCCTGCAAGGACAACTCGTAAATGATGCGTCTGCCTTTGTATTTGATGTCAAACAACGACAGGCCAAGGTCCTGAGAGACGGCATGATAGAGGGTGAAGTCCATCCAGGATATATATCCCTCTTCCGTATCGATCTTGAATCGCTGGTCGCCCTGGGCGACAGAAGCCGGCGGCGGTAGGTTGTCCAAAGGCATGGGCGTTCCCTGCCTGTCGGTAGACGTCCAGTTTCCCAGTACGTTTGGTGGTGGCGTCTCATAGTCGGGAGCGTTAATTGCGGCACGGAACTCTTCTGTGCTGGCATAAAATTTGCCATACGAGTACCAACCGACAGCTTTCCAGGTATCCGAGATTGGTCCGGTCAAGTCAAATTTCACAGCGAATCCGAGTGGCTCGACGGTAACACTGCTGAGATTGGTGCCAGGGTCCGCAAATGCTCCTGCCCAGGAGATGGTTCGGCCCTCTTCATCCCAGAACGGGCTTCCAAATCTAAGACCAATGCTACCAGTAAGAAAAGTCTGCATGCATGTAAGCCTTTGTTGTTGTATGTTGTGGCTGGCTTCCACTCACAGTGTTGAACAATTGCATTGAGATATCCTCAGTCTCTGTCGCGAACCTCGTAAAGAAACTCGTCGCGTCGCTGGGTGAATACATGGGATGCATTTGTGTTCGACCTGGTTGGGAGTTTTGGAACGGGAAAGTCAACGGTTCGACCGCAGTCGCATTGGTTGCTGGCAATGGTCCCACCATGTACTCTTGCCAGTGCTTGTCTGTCGAGTTGGTGGTACCGCTTTGAACAGTAGCTCGCGCATAGCGCTTTGGAGCCGTAGCATTGCTGTCAAGGAAGGGAAGAGTATCCGTCTTGTTGGGATGAAGAAGAGCGAGCTGTACTCTGATATCGCATTAGTGTCCGGCGAGTGAGAGGTGTCTAACAATGGTCGACTTACACGTAACTATCACGGCTAGATCCTTGGTTGCCAGTCAAGCTCATTCGCTCTTGGAGAAGTTCATTGACACTAGCAGCTTCCTCCTCGGAAAGGGTCTTCCACGGGTTTTCATGCGGTGCACTCACTGTGGGCTGGCGGTCGTTGATCGTGTTATCCTGCGCTGTGGAGAAGGTGACCAAGACGGCAGCACCAAGCGTTAAAGAAGAAGTCCACTTCATATTGAGCAGGACGAAATGGAACGAGCGTGCCGTTTCCGACGTGCAGACCTCTGCAGATTATATGCCCGTCTACTGGCCCATGCCTTTGTGGTAACACGGTAGGTCTAGGGGCGTTCGTGCTGTCATCGTGCGTGCGCATCCCCGTGGCTGGCTCGCGTCCTTAGCGACGAGAAGCTATGCCTCAGACATCGGTTTGTTGAGCAGCCTCAAAAAATAACATCACACTGTTGCTTTGCCGCACGCGGTAGGCAAGAAAGGAAGTGATCAGCGCCAGGGTCGCTTTCTGCATGTTGTGCAAGGGAGATTCAGCTCCACATCCGAACGTCACGGACGGAGGCGCCTCCTTTACATGATGCAGCTGCAGAAACGATTCTCGCGACAAGAAACACGAGTGGAGACGCAGAATCGGGAAAAAACATGTTGCTCGAGCGTAAAGGTGTGCCCGGAATGTGGTAGAAGTGTCGCGCACGACTGGTAGCTCAGGGGCGGAGCCTGCCTTCCGGAAGCTTGGTACGGTAAGGTACCCCGCAGAAACAATACCGGGCAGAAGTAATTAAGCAAACAAGCTTTTTCTGGCTACCTGTCGGTTCCAAGATTTGGTCGCCGATGCTACCTACCTAGATGCGTGATACATGCTTCTGGAATGCTGGAAATAGAACAGCCTGCGTTGCCTCACACCCCCGTTAGTGGACTGCAGTCTTCACGTGTCCTGCCCTTCGCCACGCTACACCGTTCCAAATCCAAACCTCTCGTCATCGCCTTCGGTTGTCTGGCCTCTGCTTCTCTCCTCCACTCTGCGTTTTGCGGTCCTGGTCCCACTTGCTCCTTCTCTCCGCAAGTCCTGGCTTGTCTTTCTTGACTCCTTGTATCTGGTGCTCCAGGACTTTCCCCATCACAACCAACATGTTCATAGCCGACTTCATGGCTATGAACATTTTGGAGCTCCGCTCTGGTGTCATGACCATGTATACCTTTGCGTCTGTTGCTAGAAATTCTTCCAAAACTAGGAGATCGGAATGAGCGGGGTTGCGAAGAGCAGCTTTGAAAGCGATCTGGTGGACTTTCCGGGCGGCTATATATTAGTTCGACATTATTCAATACGCCTATCTGGGCAACGTTGTGATGTTGCTGTTATTTCAAGCGTATATTCCCGGTCACGGTGCAATGGGAGCGAGAACATGCGCTTTCGTTTGTATAGATCCATTTCTCATATTCTCGTCACCTTTCATCAGTCCCAGCACGCGATAATCAAAATCACCAGTCCGTCGTCCGTGCGTTCGTTTGCGATTGCAAAAGGACGAATCAAACTTGAGCACAACGCCGAAGCAGAAGGCGTATTCCAGAAGCCAAAGCGATACGCAATACGAAATGTACAACGCTAAACGACCATGGTATATCTGAGCTTTTCTGCACAATCATAAACAAACAGTCCCAAGTCCACATACAATAATTTGCAAAGCAAAAACACGCTGTTCCTGACGCTGCCACAGCATGTGCATAGCTGAGCGAAGGAAGCACGGAGGAAATGGCTAAGAGACGTAAGACCAGCCAAGCGCATGTACACGATGACAAACAAGGCGCGAACGAGGAACACAACACAGGGTGTGCCGTGGGATCGATCGCAATATACCACCGCTGCAATTGCAACTGCTTTGTTTCCATGTGTTTCAATCTTACTTCTTCTTCTTGACAGAATCCTTGCGAGCGGTGGTACCAGCAGCCCATCTGAAGAACGGTGATGGGGCGGGCTTCTTGCGGGAAGAACTCCCAGAGCTGCCACTACCGCTAGGCATGACAACAACTGCAGGTGGGGGTGGTAGCGGACCGCCAGCAGAATGCCCAGGAGGTGGCGGTGGTGGTGGTGGAGGAGCCATTGCTCCCGCAGGCAAGCCGACTGGAGGAGGTGGGAGTTGCACAATGTGTGCATGTGACAGAGATTCTCGCTTCCGGCTCTTGTCCCTCTTGCCCTTTCCCTTAAGTGGAAGATGGCTTGACATGAACATTTGAGCATCCGGTGGAGGGGGCGGTGGCGGAGGAAATGCCTCCTTAGGCGGCTCGGGCGGAGGTGGTGGAGGCTCAGGCATTGGCCACATGTGCATGGTGATGGCCCAGTCGGGTTGAATCATGGTTTCCCAAACCTGGGGCAGGATGATCTCGCCATCAGGTCCGACGAGGTCGTAGTGGCCTTCATGCACATGAGGACCAATCACATCGACATGCAGGAAAGCTTGTTTGATCAATTCTTCCATACCCTGATAGAATGTTAGCATTGGACTTGAACTCGTTGTTGGTGGGACATGCCTTCCAAGTCTTGCATAGTTCCCACGGAAAGCTAAACTTGCGGCCAACGGCGTCCTTGAACTTGATCGGGGCCTTTGGAGCATCGGAGGGCTTCAGCTTCGCAGCTTCTTCTTCCGCGGCCTTCTTTCCCTTTTCAAGCTCATCTGCAGCAGCCTTTGCCTCTGCCAAAGCCTTCTCATGGGCCTTCTTGGTCTCTTCGGCTTCCGCGGCCGCCTTCTTCTCGGCCTCCTCGCGTGCCTTTTGCGCTGCTTCGAGCAGTGACTTTGCCTTTTCCGCAGCGGCTTTCTTCTCTTCGGCAATCTTGGTGGCCTCTGCATCTGCGGCTGCCTTCTCGGCTGCACGAGCCGCGTCCGCGGCCGCCTCACGCTTGAGTTGCTCGTCTTTCTGGGCAAGGATAAGGCTCTCGAGCTTGGCGAGCTTATCCTCGTCGCCCCTCTTCTTTGCCTCGGCAGCTTCCTGTGCAGCCTTCTCAGCCGCCTCTTTCTTTGCCTTCTCCTTCTCTATTTTGGCTTCTTGCTGAGAGATGAGCAGGTTCTCAAGGCGATCAAATTTGGCCAGCTCGGCGTCTCTTCTCGCCTTCTCGGCTGCCTTTCTCTCTTCCTCCTCTTTGCCTAGCAAGAGCTTCTCAAGCTTAGAGAGCATGCCCTCTTCTTTTGGGTCGGGTTGCGGAGATTGTTGAGGCGGTGGCGGAGGCATCATGGCCATGGGGTGCATCTGTTGCATGAGCTGCTGGTGCATGGGCTGCTGCATGAGTTGCTGCTGCATCTGTTGTTGCTGCATTGGCTGTTGCATTGGCTGCTGCATTGGCTGGAGCTGCATCTGCATAGCCGGAGTTTGAGGGGGCTGGGGTTGTGGGGGTGGTGGGGGTGGAGCAGGCGCGGCGGGCGGATGGTGTTCTTCTTCGGGCTGGGGCTTCGGGGTAGGGCGCTTCGAGGGAGGGTGCTGCGGCGGAGGGGAGGGATGCTGTGCATGTCCATAAGGCGGATACATGTGAGGCGGCATGCCATACGGTGGGGCGCCGTATGGTGGGTAGTAGCCCATTGGCGAATAAGGCATCATGTCCCCCGGGGGCGCTGGCGGCATGGAGTTGCGATGGCCTCTGCGTGGCGGACGCGAGTCCTGATGGCGCGAGTCCTGGTATTCGGGAAAGTAGCCGGCTCGCGGATCTGCAGCCGAAGGGGGGCCCTGGGTAAAGGGATTCTGTCCATTGGGCGCAAAGGGATTCTGAGCATAGGCGGCGTGTGTGTCGTGGCCAAACGGAACCAGCTGGCCCGCAGGCGACTGGGTGCCGCCGCCGGGGAAGGCATATGGGAAGCGTGGATCCGACATCAAGCTTGGGGCGTAGCCGTTGGGGGCATGCTGGGGAATGTGGCCCCAGCCAGCACTGGGATGGCCGGGAGGGTGGCCAGGGCGGGCCGACGGGGCGTATGGGTAGTCGTCGTCGTCATCCTCGCCGTCGAGAGGGTCCTGGTGGTGGACGGATTGGGGCCTTGGCCGCCGCGGCCTGCGTGCGCGCTCCAGCTTGCTGCGGCTGCGGCTGCGACTGTGGCTCGGGAGGCGCGAGGGAGGGTCTGGTACGGGGGCTGCGTGGCGCGAAGAGGCTCGGTCGCGGTGCGAGGGCTTGGGTCGAGGTGCTCGCGGGGGGGCTACAGCAGGTGGGGGGATCGCGTGGTGCGGCGCAGGCTGACGGTGGACAAGGCGAGGGCGCGAGGCAGAGTCGGAAGGGTTGATCTCGTCGATGTAGTCCCACGAGCCCTCGTCCTCTTCGTTGTCGTCTGTGTCGTCCTCTGGGATGTCGTCGTCGCTCTGCTCCTCCTCGGCGTCTTCGTCGGTCGCGTCCGAGGTGCTGTACTCGTCCTCGCTGGCCGAGACTACCTGGATGCCGGCCGAGTCGTCGTCGGTGAAGTCGTCGTCGTCGTCTTCGAAGGCGCCCGTGTGGTTGTTGACAGTGATTCCCTTCCGGAGTCTGATGGCCACGTTAGTGTCGCCCTTGACATGATAGCGGCGCGACGCAGCCTGGGGCAGGGCGCGACCGTGGGGCAGATGGGCTAGGACTAACGGCATGACCTTGTCCGGGCGGCGGGGTGCGGGCGATGGGATGGATGGGAGGGGAGGGGAGGGGATGGGATGCAATGCAACGGCCAAGGTGGAGCAGTCGAGGGGCTGCGAAGTGCGGGCGCGAGGGCCAGAAGCGCTGCACTACAACAGTCTGTACAGTTACAGCAACGACACACACTGGGTGCGACCGGCAGACGGCGGTCGTGCGGGACAGTCGCTGTCTTGGGGCGGGCAGGAGAGCAAAGAGCGCTGGGCGGCTGAGCGGGTGAAGCGAGTCCAGCACTGCAGTTGGGTTGGGCCGCTGCCGTTGTGCTAGCGCGTCCACCTGGCCAACACGGAAAAGGCGATGCTGCCCCAACTCTCCAACTCTGATGCAGATGTCGGGCAAAGCTGTGTGCCGACGCGTGCATGGTCTGGCGACGGGCCGTGGATGTAGCCGTGGGCAGACGCAGCTGGAGTCCGACGACGACGACGGCCATCTGCCTCTTAACCTCACCCAACCCGCCTCGCACTGCTGCGAGTTATCCACGCCTCGTCTAGGCGGCTACGTGTCCAGCTCAGCAGCCTCACTGACCGCCTGGCTGCCCGACTCAAATGCACTCATGCCGACGGCCACGTGTAGCGCCCACTGCTTGCTTCTTCGACACCAACGTCACCGGTGCGGCAGTCGACTTGGCCTAGGCTGTGGGCCTGGCGTGCAACGAGTTCCCGCCCACCGTCACGACACCCAACGTCAAGACAGCAAGCTCAGAGCCATTCATCACGCATACCCTAGCCATCTGTGAGACCGAGTCTCGCTGCACCCAGTGTAAGAAGGCGACCAGAAGTCGTCACTAAATGCGTCATGAGAATTGGTATCTAATATGCATCCACAAACGCCTCGCAATGCAAGTGACTTCTCGCCTATGCTTCCTAACCCTCCTCCTCGCCCTCAGTTGTGCCGTTTGCCAGGCTTCTTCTCGGTACCTCGAAGACGTGAATGCCGTTCTTGGCCTTTGCAGACATCCATCTGGCTAACCTGGGCTCCTTGCCCACGGCAGCCACCACGCACAGCCCATCCTTGCCTCTGTCTCCTCTCTCCTGAACTGCAAGACCATTCACAATGCCTCGTATGAGAATAGCATCGTCCCTAGAGCTGCCATTGACCATGGACTCGTCTTCCGCAATCGGCACACGTCCTATCTTGCCCGCGGGCTCAATGCTCTTCTTGTCGGCTGTAATCCTCCAGGCGCGTATCCAGCCGTCCCAGCTCGCTGTGAGGATCAAGTCGGCAAAGGGAACGGTAGCAAGTGCAGTCACGTAGCGCGGTAGCCGCGGACCGGGCTTTGTCGATGTTGCGGCGTCGTCGTTGGCTGACATTTGCTCGGGCGAGAGCGGTGGATCGCGGCCATGGGTAAGTGGATATGTAAAAAGGGGCTTCTTCCGGTTGACAGACCACAACGACAAGGCTCCATTGTCCGATGCTGTGACAAACAAGCCGGCGTCGAGAAGGCCGACGCAATCGATGGAGCCTTCGGCATATGCCATGGGCGCATCGTCGTCGAGGCTGGCGCCGACGTCTTGATCCTGTTTGTCGTCTCCGTCAACAGTCTTGCCAAATCGGCCTTTGCGCAGCTTGTCCAAGCCCTTTTGCCTGGCTGTACCGCCTCCGTGGAAGACGAGCTGGTTTTCCTCGACGACCCTCCACAGGCGCGCAGTGCGATCGCGGGCGCCTACACTGACGCATGTCTCTTGGTTCATCTCCAACCCGCCTGCGACACCAATGACGGCGTCCTGGTGTCCGACCAGTGTCTCAATGTACGCAGATTCAGGCGCACTCCAGACAATGACTGCTCGGTCTGCGCCGCCGGAGAAGAACTGCTCGGTGCCCCTCCGGAAGGACAGTGAGAGAACGGCATCTCGATGGCGAGTAAAGAGGTGTCGGGGCGTGAGGGTGTCGGCGTCCCAGATGACCAGACGCGCATGCACATCGCCCGTGGCCAGGTACTTTCCCGAGTCGGAGATGGCTATAGACACAATCTCGCCCGTGTGACCCAGAAAGGCGCGGTCGCCCTTTTTGTTCTTGTTTCCCTTGCGCCACAGAAGCCTCTTGGGAGTGGTGCGCGGCGTCAGGTTGGACGGTCGGTTGGGGTCGGGCGCATACGATTTCGGGTCTGCAATTGCCCACTTCTCGACGACGAGATCCTTGCTGATGGTCCAGGCATGCGGCAGCTTGACAGCGCATCCGGTGGTGGCTTTTTGCAGCCCTGAGTAGGCCGTGGCGTGTGATGCATATTCAAACCCAAGCTCAGCAGCGATGGACCGGTATATCCTGCCCTTGCCCTCCGCAACATCTTCCTTGAGTCGCTCGGCGATCAGGTCCTTGTCGATCTGCTCGGCGTCGAAGCCCACGTCCTCCTCGACCTCGTTGCGGATGTTGTCGAGATAGCGCTCGGCCAGCCTGAGGCGCTTGTCCGCCGCCGTCTCGTGCTCGTCTTCCGAAGAGCTAGCGCCGCTGTCTGCATCGTCGCCGCCGTCGAACGTGGGTGCGCCGTCGCCCTCGGATGTGTCGCTGCCGCTGATGGACTCCTCGCGCTGCATGCGGCGAGCATGCGCGTCTGTGGTGCGTCGTTTGGGGGCGCCGGCGGTGGCTTCGCTGCGCTTGCGTTTGCGCTGTGAGGCCGGCGCGGTGAAGAAGGACGACGACATTGCGGTTGCGGGTGTGGTTGCAGGAATTTGATCGGCCAACTTTTTTCGAAGGCTAACTTTCGCCGCGGAAATGGCGTCTTGGTCCAAGCTCGCTCACATACATGGACAACACCAAGGCCATCGCCGTGGCCATCACCACCGACGTCTCCCATTCCGACACTCACTCCACCCAACGCGGATAGACCCTTTCGCTGGCTGCGCACACATTCACGCCGTCTTGACTCTGCAGCAAACTCGGCTGCCTTAAAGTACCGCCCGCCGCCCTCACGCGTGCCATCACCTCCGCCTCCACACGCCGCCGCTCCTCCGCAACGTCACCCACGCCGCCGCACATGTCCACCATGAGCGGAAGCGGCGACCAGGAGCGCGAGCACGCTCTCGAGGCCTACAAGTCCAAGCTGCTCGAGTCTAGAGAATGGGAGGCCAAGCTCAAGGCGCTGCGACTGGACATCAAGGGCCTGCAGCACGACTTCGACGTATCCGAAGACAACATCAAGGCGCTGCAGAGCGTCGGCCAGATAATAGGAGAGGTGCTGAAGCAGTTGGACGAGGAGCGATGTACGTGCACGTGTGCATCCTGCCAAAAGACGCCACACTAACGTCGCCGCAGTCATTGTCAAGGCATCCTCGGGGCCCCGTTACGTCGTCGGATGCCGGTCCAAGGTCGACAAGGCCAAGCTCAAGCAAGGCACACGCGTGGCCCTCGATATGACGACACTCACCATCATGCGCATGCTTCCCCGCGAAGTCGACCCGCTCGTCTACAACATGTCGCTCGAAGACCCAGGGCAGGTCAGCTTCGGCGGCATCGGCGGCCTGAACGAGCAGATTAGGGAGCTACGCGAGGTCATCGAACTGCCGTTGAAGAACCCCGAGCTGTTTCTGCGGGTAGGCATCAAACCGCCAAAGGGAGTGCTACTCTACGGACCGCCAGGCACGGGCAAGACACTCCTGGCACGCGCCGTGGCGAGCAGTCTCGAGACAAACTTCCTCAAGGTCGTCAGCTCTGCCATTGTCGACAAATACATCGGAGAATCGGCGCGTCTCATCCGTGAGATGTTTGGGTACGCAAAGGAGCACGAGCCCTGCATCATCTTCATGGACGAGATTGATGCTATTGGCGGTCGTCGCTTCTCCGAGGGAACGTCGGCAGACCGTGAGATTCAGCGAACCCTCATGGAGCTGCTGAACCAGCTCGACGGCTTCGACTACCTAGGGCAGACCAAGATCATCATGGCGACGAACCGACCCGACACGCTCGACCCCGCTCTGCTTCGCGCCGGGCGTCTTGACCGCAAACTCGAAATCCCCCTACCCAACGAAGTGGGCCGTCTCGAGATTCTGAAAATTCACTCTGGCAGCGTAGTGACGGATGGCGAGATCGACTTCGAGAGCATTGTGAAGATGAGCGATGGCATGAACGGTGCCGACCTTCGCAACGTTGTCACCGAGGCGTAAGTGTCTCTTCCGTGTAACTGTGACATGGCTAACACATCGCAGCGGCCTCTTCGCCATCAAAGACTACCGAGACTCGATCAACCAGGACGATTTCAACAAGGCAGTGCGGAAGATGGCCGAGTCGAAGAAGCTAGAGGGCAAGCTGGACTACCAGAAGCTATGAGCCAGCACCTACGCTTGGATGGTAATGATGATGTGAAGATTAGCCATGGGCATCATGTACGATAGCATCATAGAAAGAGGCTGGAGCAATGATTCGTCTGCCCCACTCTGTTTATCCGATTCGTGATGAGTCCAATGCGTACATACATTTCCTCGCACAGCGCCAGAAGAGCAGGCGATGCCCTTGCGTTATGATAGCACTTGAAATTGAAACAAGAGAAAAGAAAGCAATGGGTGGGCTTTCCACACCGTCTGCGAACATGACAACAGTATTCTGCTGAGGCGTAATCACAATGCATGGATACCCGTGAACGGCGTGCTAGCGTACCTGACGTATCCCGCAAAACTCTCCGACTGTCCGACAAGCGCGTGTGATAGTGCAACGTCACGCGTTTAGACGCGGCATCATTCGATCATCCCAAGCTTGGGCCTGCGACAACCAACCCGCACCACCCCGGCGGTCTCAATTGCATGCCCATGATGGAAATGGACGGGTCTCAGTCGCCGAGCAAGGCAAAGCGCTCGCGTACCGAAATGGAGGCTGACAGCGCCGTCTCTGCAAAGAAAGCTCCTGTGCAGGCTCTGGACGACGGTATGTCCCTTGTGCATCCGTTGCGCGTCAAGTTCCTAACAACCTCCCCAGACGATACTTCCTCCTCCGACGATGACTTTGGTCCCGCCCTTCCGTCTTCAGCGCCGAAGCGAAAAAAGCGCAAACTGCCCTACGAGAAGCTTTACGTCGCTGCGCTGCCCGGCGCGACCCGCTACTCCAAATCGCTAATGCACCGCGAGCAATTGTGCTTTACCACCTTTACCCCCCACACCGACTTCCTCATAACGAGCTCTGTCGACGGCGTGGTCAAGTTCTGGAAAAAGGACTTTGGCGGCGTAGAGTTTGTCAAAGAATTCAGGGCGCATACCGGCGAGATCAAGTCTGTCAACGTGAGCGCCGACGGCCGTAGCTTTGCTACCTCCGGCTCGGACAAGACAATCAAGATCTTCGATGTCGTCACCTTCGATCTGCTGGCCATGCTGAGCGTCGAGTACACGCCTAGAGCGGTTTGCTGGCTGCACGGCCGAGGCGCAAGCTTTCCTCAACTGGCCGTCAGCTCCGAAGAAGACAGTTGGATCCGCATTTACGATGGCAGAGGGGAGAATCCAGAGCCGTTACACATGCTCAGGAGCGTTCACAGGGCGTCAGTGAACCTAATGGCATACAATAGTGAATTCGACTGTGTTGTGAGCGTCGATCAAGGTGGTATGGTGGAATACTGGAGGCCCAATGGAAACTTTGAGAAGCCAGACAATGTTTGGAGGCTGAAGAGCTCTACCAGTCTGTTCGACTTCAAGAAGTCAAAAAGTGTGCCCTCGTCGCTTACCATATCTCCCACGGGGAAGCAGTTTGCGACGCTTTCATTCCCGGATCGCAAGGTCCGCGTCTTCGACTTTGCCACCGGCAAACTTCATCGCACGTACGACGAATCAATCGAGACCATCACCAGCATGCAACAGGCTGGTACCGCTGTCCAGCATCTGGAAGACATGGAGTTTGGTCGACGCCTAGCCATCGAAAGAGAGCTCGACCAGCCTATGGCGAGGTGTCGCATGAATGTGACATTTGATGAGACAAGCAATTTCATCCTGTACGGCAGCATGTACGGCGTCAAAGTGATCAACACACTGACCAACAAGCTCGTGAAGCTGTACGGCCAGGAAGAATCCATCAGACCGCTATGGCTGTGCCTCTACCAAGGGCAACCAGAGAAAAAGGGTGTTGTCACTGTCGAAATGGCAGCGAGCGAGAACCCGTTACTACAGGAAGCCGAGGCCAGAGATGCCATGCTCGTCACTACAGGTTCTGGCAAGGTCCGTTTCTACATGTACACTAACGATGCCAGCGCTACCAAGTCGACCCGTGATGTGCAGAACGAAAAGCCTCGCGTTGCTGCCTCCAGCAAACAAAGAGACGACAAAGCACTCGCCGCAACAGGCACTACAGCTACTCTCCACACCACCTACGGCGATATTACCATCCGTCTCTTCCCGGACGCCGCTCCCAAGGCCGTGGAAAACTTCGTCACACACGCGCGCAACAACTACTACAACAACGTCATATTCCACCGCGTGATCCGCAAATTCATGATACAGACTGGTGACCCACTTGGTGACGGCACTGGTGGAGAGAGTATTTGGGGCAAGGAGTTTGCAGATGAGTTCTCCAACTTGAGACACGACAAAGCCTACACAGTGAGCATGGCGAATGCCGGCCCAAATTCGAATGGAAGTCAATTCTTCATTACCACCGAAAAGACGGTAAGTCCTTGTCTTCTCGTTTACTTTCAGTTTCACGATGAGGCGGTGCGCTGACTGTGACATGTATGCAGCCCTGGCTTGACAACAAGCATACCATCTTCGGACGAGCGATTGCTGGGATGGATGTTATTCACAAAATCGAGAATACCAAAGTATACAAAGAGAAGCCGGAGGAGGATATTAAGATCATAAGCATTTCCATTTCTTGAAAACGCGGTCTCGAGACGGACGCCCGAGCTCATTGCGTGGAGCAACGTCATGCTTGTACATTAGCTTGGATGGTCATGTGGGCTGAACATTTGCAAAGCTCCGGTATCTACTGGCACTACCTGAGGTTGCGCGTATGATGGTAAACAGGGAATTCAGACTGCAGGTGTCACATTTCATGTCTGCTGCATGGTCTGCAAGTTCGATACACTGACCACTTCTTGTTATTCCCCAGCTACTAATAATTCGTGCAAGTCTCGATACACGTTCTATTGCTTCAAAGGCCAGCCCACAACCAATGCAAGCACTGTCCCTCCATAGCAGAATGCCAACCCAACCGTGCGCCTGAACCCGCTATTCATTTCAAACGCCTGATAATGAGAAAAATTGCACGTCGTTGCTATTCAAGATCCTGGTATCATATGCGAACGAATGCGAGTGCGCCAATGCCTTTCATGACGCCCCGTTGTCCCAAACCACGCAAAGAATACCGAATGATAAACCCATACACAGAGAGCAGGGGCTCGTAAGGATAGTGCCGTCCCTAGGTGCGAAAACAAGCAGTTGTAAGTTTGATACTTGAAAAGGTGGTTTTGTACGATGCATGACTACTTTGCGACACCTTGGGAAGAAGAGCTGCGTCCCACGGAATGTTGTGCAGGCGCACTAGTGATAGAAGTGCGCTTTTGAGTCTTGACAACGTCGAGTTTCTTCTTAAGAGCCCGTTGCCGGCTTCTCATTTGTTCAAGGACTGCGTTGGTTAGTTGGGTACACTTTGGGGACACTGTAGCGAGACTTACGCTTCTGGATCGAGCGCCGATCTTCGCCGTCGAGGCCATTAATCTCCTCGGCATCAGCCTTCTCGTTGGACGATTCTTCTTCCTCTTCAAGAACAGCTTGAAGCATCGTGATGGCAGTCCAGTAGTTGATATCGCAGTCCGCCAGGTTGTGTCCAGTGAGTTCATCAATGGCTGCCTGGCGACTCATCTCTAGCGACCGGTCATATAATAGTTTCTCAGCGGTAACACCAGTCGTAAGTAGAATGTTCTCCGCGGAACCTACAGCAGTTGCAGAGCTGGATGCCGCCGATTGATTGTGAGGATGGCTTGGATGATCTGCCGGTAGCTGCCCCTGTGCCTGCTTGAGCTTACGTGCGACAATCTCAGATTTGACGCAGCATTCGTTGAATCGATCTCGCATCCATGAGACCACCTGACCCAGCTTTGCATTGGTTCGGCTTGTTCCGTCGGGGCCACTATTACGGCGGGCGCGATTCCAGTAGCTGCCAGTCAGGTCCATAGCCTTGTTCAACATTGCCAACGTCTTGACGAAGAGTACCAGCGCTTCCTCGGAAATGATGAGAATAGTATCAGGCGTCAAATCTTCGTCGTCATCGTCATCGTCGATCACATCGCTGTTGGGCTTGCGAGCAACGCCAGTGGAACCGACTCCTAAAGCTGGGTCGCTTGGTGCAACCGGAACAAGCTGACTGTATTTGACTTCAGCGAAGCCATATACAACGTGGCTGAGCTGGGCCAGATCCTCAATCCTTTTGACCGTCATGGTATCTTCATCTTTGCCAACGGATTTGCCTCCATCGCCGACCATTAGCATGCTGCTTTGCGCAGTGGGATAGGCTGGGAATGCGGAATAGCCCTGTGGGGGTGAGACGCCCTTCATGACCGGCGGAGACAGACCAAGCCCTCGGATATTGACCATGTTCATAGCCTTGGAAAGAGCAGAGGTGGCGGTTTCAAAGCTTGGGCGGTATTGTCGCCGGCTGTAAGAAGCTGTGCGCTGGTGCGTAATGGTAGGCTTTTGCTGAATCTGGATGGCTTTCGAGGGGACTGCGCCAGTGGTTGATGTTGGCGACCCTTGCGTTGTCGATCGTCGCTTCATTGCTGCTTCCCGGTGGAGGGGACGATCCCGCTGTGTTTGTGGACTATTCGCAATCTCGTCTGCCAGTGCGTCAATCTCCACACGCCGTTTTTCCACAAAGACAAACCCCTCGTCAAGCGCGTTATCTTGTGCTGCTCGCTCTGCCGCCTCTTTCAACACGTTTGCTTCCGTCCTCTGTGGGATTC
Organism: Alternaria ethzedia; assembly: GCF_023757985.1. Taxonomy (NCBI): domain Eukaryota; kingdom Fungi; phylum Ascomycota; class Dothideomycetes; order Pleosporales; family Pleosporaceae; genus Alternaria; species Alternaria ethzedia. Next base: position 120,110 of record NW_026056247.1, read on the forward strand.
GCTCGCGATCCAGGTGCTCCTTGAGACCGATGTATGGCGGGCCTTGTTCGTCGCGAGAGTACTTGCGCCTGTGGCTGGTGGCAGTAGGTGCTGTCGTCTGGTCTTGCAGCGTCGCAGTACGTCCTGGTGCGGTTGCAGCGTTGGTGAGCGTAGGCCGACGATGCTCACGCGTTGGAGTGCGTCCGTCGTTGGGCTCAATAGGGGCGTTACTAGCTCGTCTTGCAGGCAGATATTGCGGTGGAGTGCCTGAGAAGTTGCCGGATACAGGTCGAGAAGCCGGCCGTGAAGGTGGTGTTGTCCCAAGGCCTGTCGTCCTGTCCCTGGTCGAGATCGAGTATGGACTGTCAGTAGGCCTGGATTCCAGCTCGAGGGGCGCCTTGTGGACTCGCTGGGGTGGCTCAATGGGTGGTTCTAATACGGAGGTTTGCATACGCTCAGACGCTTGCATAGAACCCGGAAGGTCCTCATCGACCATGTCTGGAATCTCATCGCGAATGACGGCATCTGAGAAGAAATGCTCGTATGACATGCGTTCGGTTGGCTTTCGCTTCAAGAGTGCGCGGATAAGGGTCTTCATGGCCCTGGTGCAGACGAGGCCTTCTGGAAATCTGACCTGGTCCTTGCGCTCTTCAATCTTGCGCAGTAGCTCTACGTGGTTGTTCGCCCTGAATGGCGGTCGGGCGCACATCATTTCGAAGAGCACAGTTCCCACAGACCACAGGTCGGCCTTTGCGTCGTACTTTTCATACCGCAGAATCTCAGGTGCCATGTAGAGGGGAGAGCCACACAGGGTTTCGGCCAGCGAGGTAGTCGGCAGAATTCTAGCGAAGCCGAAATCAGCGATCTTGAGCATGGGCAGCGAGGCGATGCCGGTGGCGGGTATCAAGGAATTGGCGCTGGCAGCCAGAGGCATGCGTTCGAGGGTGCCACTCTGCGAGTAAAAGATGGAGGAGGGGTTGAGGAGCAGGTTCTGGGGCTTGAGATCACGATGAATGTAGTTCTTGGACCGCAGGAATTCCAGGGCGCTCGCCATCTGCTTGGCAAAGTGGCGGACGACAACCTCGTGCAGGCCGCCAACGGTCGGGTTCGGGTACTTTTCTATCATGCGCTGCGTCTGCGGGTGGTTTACGAGGTCGGCGCGCTTCTTGATAAAGGCTGACAGGTCGCCGAGCTCGCAGAACTCCATGATGATGTGCATGCGGGACGGCGTCTCGTGGCAGTCGATGAGCGAGACTATGTGCGGGTGGTGCAGACTGCGCAGAATGGAGATTTCCGAGACGAGGTTGTCCTTGAGCTTCTTGTTGAGCTTGTTCATATTGACCGACTTGATGGCGACGGACTGGCGCTTCTCCTGTGCGGCGAGACAGTTAGCACTCGGTGCACGCCCCGGGCAAGGGAGGGCAGCAACGTACAATGTGAATGCCGCGGTAGACTTCGGCGAAGCTGCCCTTGCCAATGTGATGCAGGCGCTTGAACTTTCCGATGACCTGCTCCGAGCCCGTGGCTGCGGGCGTCGACACTGGCGGCGACGCGCCCGACCGCCTGGGGGCGAGCGGGTTGGGGGGTGTTGCCATGGTCGGCGGCGCTGGCTGAGCAGCCGGGCGTCAGCTACCAGCGAAGACGTGGGTACAGCGCGGCCGTGAGGGCGTTGGACATGGGCTGGCGGGAGGCGGGCGGTGGTCGAGGGCGGCCGATGGTGGTGATGGATGGCCGAGGGACGGGGATGCAGGGCGCGACGAGCAGCTGGGCGCGGGAGAGAAGAGGTTCGGCGCAGGGCGGCAGAGACGAGTGGGAGAGTATGTAGGGTATCGCGAGCGCAGCGTGTCGGGGGAGCGAGGAGCACCACAGGCAGTACAATACAAGAGGCCGACGCCGTGGCTCGAGGCAGGCGTGCGCGTGTCACATGCAGGAAGCCGGCCGGGATGCTTGATAACGACGCGTGCCCCTCATGCGCTAGCACCACATCGCCCGCCTGCACGCTCCAACATGCCTCTTGTCTGGTCGCACGCATTCTGAATGCAAGTCATGCTCCCCTGCGCGAACGACCATGTGGCCGGCTTCATGGTCGGGTCGACCCGTCTACCTACGCCGTACCTGCAGCCCGCCTGATGCGGCGGCGTCGACTGCCTACAGCCTGACACCCCTCACAAGCACCCATAGTATCACTGGCACGATCACGTTGTCGTTGCCGCCTGTGAGGACCGCCTCGTTGAGGCTTGCGCCTGTCGCGCACAGAGCCGCCTTGCCCAGCGTGAGCAATGCGTCGTGAGCCCACTCGCCCTCTGTCCTGTGCCCTGCCGCACCGCTTTCCCACCCGACGCGGAGCCACACTCTACTTACCACGAGTCCAGCCGACACTGCGACTGCAAACGCCAAGGACCCTTCCAGGGACTTGCCGCCTGCCCAGGGCCATTTCCGCCGCCCGTAGCGCCGCCCGACGAGGGATGCTGCTGCGTCGCCCATGCCCACACATATAACTCCCGCCACCATACTCACGTCCCTGTCTTCCACCTCCCAGCCTTGCCACGGCTCGTCGCCAGCCCGTTCCACTCCTGCGAGCGATAGCCACAGCGGGATCGCACACCCAATCAAGAGGAAGATGTGCGACACCACCACGGGGCCTCGGAGATCGCGGCCATCCACGTACGGCGTCAGGAACCTGGCAATGGGCTTGGACAGCGGCGGAAGCTGCGAGGCGCGAATCAGATCGAGGAGGAGGAATATCGCAAGTACCAGTGCAAGCGCCAGCGCAACAAAACAAGGGTCGATGAAGATGGTCGGCAGGAGCATCGCCACCATGGTGCCGTGGAACACCTTTCTGCGTGTGTCGACTTCTACCACTGCAGAAAGCGAAAAGACCGCTACGAGGCCAGCGAGTATGGTTCCTGCACAGTACACGCACAGCAAGAGACGCGTAGTCGCTTCTCCCAGTACTATGCGGCGAACATATTCCGCCAACGACAGATGGTGTGTGAGTCGGGCCATGTCATCTGCGTGCCGTCTTGTCGGCAGAGGAACCCACCAGTTCAAATCCCACGTGAACACTTCCCACCGCACGCGTGATATATTGCCGAAGAGGTAGCTGATGGCCCATCCAAAAGGTTCGTGTTGGTGAAGAGCATATTTGCCGATACTATACCGAATTGGTCCCAGTATCAGGCCTACCACAATCACGTAGAAGTATCCAGCGTAGAGCCATTTCCTCCTTGTGGCTTCGGTGGGCGTGAGCGATAAATAAGACTGCACAATCGATCCCGACTGTCTTCGGTTCGAATACCGATGCTGTGACGTATGGTCTTCAGCAACGAGGACTGGGAGGGTATTCCTACGCTTACGTCCACTGTTAGGAGTGGACCCTGCTGCAGAAGTAGACTGCTGAAAACCAGTCTTTGTCGCTTCGGCGGCGGACCGCGGCTCGCTGCCCTCCATGCAGGGTCTGATGTGTCTGACCGAGTCTAAAACGTTGAGTTTAAGGCTCTTGGTCTTTTGGAGGGGCTTGTCGAATCTGGGTTCTTCATCCGCATCACTGTCACTCACATCTTTCCAGGAATCGCTTCCATCGCGTTTGGATCCCAGACTACGGGTCAAGACCTGCAAGAAGTTCTGTCGAGCTCGAATGACTTGGCCAGCACGTCGAAGCCTCCATCGCGGAATGCGTGCAAGTGCAACGCCCCACTTCAAGATGTTGCCGCAGAGCAAAAACACCCCCAGCCCGCCTAGCCACAGTAAGACACCGAGTATGGCTGCTTGAGGGGTGTCTGAGAACAAGAGGAGGTTGATAAGCCCAATTGAAAGCAGGTGCAGCTCTGCTGGTAGAAGGCTCGTAGTGGTGAGGTAGTATAGCGGCGGTAGCAGCGCTTGATGCAGAGCAAACAACGTCACCAGAAGTTCGGGATCTAGACCTTGGTTAGGCGGGGGTAACTTGAGTTTGTATGGTGTCTGTGCAAACAGCCGAGACGGTATGTCGGTGTTCTCGGCAGCGATCAGGGGCATGATGGAGACCAGCCAGTGCAGAGGAGAGTAGCCCAAGGTAGCGCTCCTGAAGGGAATAAGTCTGGCTGGCAACGCAGCTAAGCCGAGCAACATGTTGGGTAGAAGAGGCTTTGGTGATGAGGCAAAGAGTGACAGCGCAATGAGGACGGGCAGTATTGGGGGGTAGAGGATGGTGGCAGGATCGAAGGCGGCTGGTAGATGTATTCGACGGCCAAGCCGGAGACGAGAGTGATTTCTCCATGAGTAGTACAGAAGACGAAGCGGATACAGTCCCAAGACGCCGGCCATGATTGCAACGTGCGTCAACAATTCTACTAGACACGGGTTAACGACCTTGGGCCCATGCGTGGGGGGTGAGCTGACCTCTATGCCATGCCAGCAAATTGACCCAGCAGTCGCAACCGCGGACGGCGAGCGTGGCAATGCCCGCGAGCAATGCAGTTTCGGTCGTTCGCCTGACCAGCTCGTTGCGCCGCCGCTGGAGATACTTTTGCTTGGCCCTCCTCGCCTCGTCGTCGTCGCTGTGGTATGCGTCTCCCTTGCGCCTCGTCCGGTTGGTGCGAGCGAAGTAGCCCTCGAAGAGCTTTCTCCCCTCGTCGTCGATCTGTGTGGGAGTGAGCAGCGGACTCGCCCATTCGTCTGGGCCCGACGTCCGCGATTCGCGGAGGCCTTTGTGCGGTCGCAGGGGAGGAGCAGGCAGCGCCTTGACGAGGCTGTAGCCCTCGTCGTCGGCTTCGGTGCCGCTTTCGCTCGGGGAGTGCGGTGCCCGTTTCCTGCGTGTCCTGCCGTCCTTGTCGTGCATTGTCTTGCCTGGAGGCTCGGAAGAGGGTCGCGACTGCGAGGGCCGAGGGGCGCGATGCGTCGGGCCTGGTGACTGCCTCTGTGTCTGGTCTCCGTGACGCAGGTATGGATGGGGTGAGCGGCGGAACTGCTCGAGCTCTACCGTGTCATCTAGCGCGAGCGCGTCTGCGTCTGCGTCTGGGTTCGCGTCTGCGCGTGTGCCGGATCGCGGCATCCTTTGCGCCATGACGGCTCTGGCGGCTGCGCGCAACTCGATACCGAGCTTCCGACAACCCTTGCAAGTATCGTGGAGGCTGGCGCTGTGTCTATTGCGATACAATGCTCGAGCGCCACAAAGTCAACGTGAGGTGGTGGCGTTCCGATTGTACTCTTCACAGAGCCACCTGCATGGCCGAACTGGCGGTCCCACGTTCGGCAAGCTGACGTAGCCACCCTTCTGGACAGATTCATGGTACATGCTAGCTTCATCACGCACCGGCTCCCTGGGTATCGCGCACTCTTATTCATACCGTTGGCGGCATGGGTCTTTGATTTCTTCATCTATATTGTACAGCCATTTCTCACAACAGTGCACCGACAGGGGCGCCTACTGCAGATACTTGTGTTCCTTCAACCACGTCTTGACATCGTCCGCATCCCTCTCAAGCCATGCGGCTTTGGCGCTGATGGCGTCGATGCTCTGGGACAGCGCCATATCAAAGCCCTTGGTGCTCTTGCCCTTGAAGAACGCCTCAATGTCCTCTATGTGTTCCCGGTGGGTGAAGCCTGATGTTGTAATGGCAACCACCGAACTCAGCATGCTCAGGCTAGGGGGGAGCCTTCTCTCCAGCTCCTCCCAGTTATCCTTGACCCACTTCCAGAGCGCATGACAGCCCTCCGCGTGTGACCTCAATGCTGCAATGGGCAAGTAGATGTCTTGGCCCTTGACTTCGTCGCTGAGAGCCATGGCAAGCGTGCGCTGAATGAGCTCTGGAGACTTGGCACGGCCTAGTGCGCGAAGAGCCGAGTTGCGCTCGTCGCTTGTAGCGGCATTCCGAGTCTCGTTGACGATGACATCGTACTGCGTCTGGTCAGCCTGCATTCCATTCATCCTCGTAGCACTGCTTACCTCTTCTTGCCCACCATTCGCTAGCACAATGGCATACACGCTGCCGCGGATGTTGGGGTGAATGGCAGACTTGTCGCCTGCCTTGAACTTGTCGAACATGTCAAATGATGCTTTGGTAATCTCTTCGTCGCCAGCGATACCGGCAGCACCAAACATGAGACCCTTGAACTGCTGCTCGATGTGACCGTCTTTTTCATTGAATGTCCATCCCAGCTCATGTGCCTTCTCTGCGCTGAGCTCCAACTGGAACTTCTTCAGAGCGTCCCGGATCTTCTGGTCCTCAAACATCCATGCACCCCGGAGGGAACTAATACGACCCGTGATCTCTCCCCAGACGACAAACTCTGCTTCGTGTTTGAAGCTGTCAAGGAGCGAGAGTATACCAGACGTTTTCTGGTAGCCAGATGCCGCCAGCGAGCCTGCGTCAGCAATCATGCCAGCTCGATCCTCAACGGTCAAGAGGCCCTCCTTGGCCGAGATGCCCAGCTTCCGTAGGCGCTCTGGCGTGTACGAGGTCCGGTAGAGGCCAGAGTGGTCCGCATTAAGCTTGAAGAAGTCGAGTTCCTTGAGCTTAAAGTCGGCTTCACGATCGAAAAGCGTCAAGTCTTCGTCAACTCCTTCCTTGGTCCGCAGCGCAAGGAATACGGGGTACAGGGTTTGATCCTCCTCTGGCTTGACATCGGCAGTGCGGAGGAAGCGGTTCTGCTTAAGGTGGATGGAATCAGTGCCTTCCGTGACGGTAACGACTGGGAAGCCGACCTTCTTGGTCCAGATGTCCATGACCTTGCCAACATCCTTGCCGCTGGCATCTGCTAAGGCAGCCCAGAGGTCACCAGTCTCTGTGTTGCCATAGGCGTGCTTTTTGAGATACCGGCGGATTCCTTCCATGAAGGTGTCCTCTCCGACATATTTGGAGATCATGCGGATGACACTCGAGCCCTTGGAGTATGAGATGGCATCGAAGATCTGGTTTATCTCGTCTGCGCGCTTTACCGGTACCTCGATGGGATGGCTGCTTCGTAGCGAGTCGAGCGAGAGTGCGCTGGCTAGATTGTCTGTAACATAGCCTTCCCAGACTTTCCAGTCAGGGTAGAAGACATTGCAGGAATACCACGACATCCACGTTGCAAATCCTTCATTAAGCCACAAGCCGTCCCAGAAGTCCATGGTCACGAGATTACCAAACCACTGGTGGGCAAGCTCGTGCTGCACCGTCTCGGCGACGCGCTGCTTGGTAGCTGCCCCGCTGACCTTTTCGTCAATGAGCACGTCGACGACACGATATGTGACGAGGCCCCAGTTTTCCATGGCACCTGCACTGAAGTCGGGAATCGCGACCATGTCCATTTTGGGCAGCGGGAAGGGACTGTCAAAGGTTTTTTCGTAGAATGCCAGCGTCTTTGCCGCCAGCTCGAGCGAAAAGCGGCCGTGCTCAATGTCTCGATCCTTTGGCGCATAGACTCGCACAGGGACGCGGAAGTTGTTCGTCTCGATGTAGTTGAGCTCACCGACAATGAAGCACAGGAGGTAGGTCGACATGAGAGGCGTCGGGCTGAAGGTGACGGCCTTGCGCCTTCCGCCCGAGATGGTGCTTTGGATCTGTTTCTCCGACGCTACGTCCATGTTGCTGAGACAGGTCATCTTCTCATCGGCGATGAGGGTGACGGTGAATTTGGCCTTGAGCGCGGGCTCGTCGAAGCAAGGAAACGCCCGCCTGGCATCTGTGGGCTCCATCTGCGTCGTGGCCATGTACGTGGTGGAGCCGTCGGCAGCCTTGAAGGAGGAGCGGTAGAAGCCGGCCATGTTGTCGTTCAGCACTCCGGCGAATGCCATGGTGAGCTTCGCCTGGCTACCGCCCGGAATGGTCTGGTCGAAGCTGACCGTGGTCGTCTGCGCATCGTCGTCGGTGGCGACATGGGGCGACTCGGTAATGACTTGCTGGCCGGCCGTGACCTTGGTCGAGTGGATCTTGAGCTCGTTGGTGTTGAGGGCAATGGACGTGGTGTCGTCGACGACATCTAGACTGGCCGAGTGTCAGCAGGGCCCTCCTCATACGGGCGGACGGGCACATACTCGATGGTGACGGTGCCCTGGTAGGTGAAGTTGGCAAAGTCGGGCTCGAGTGTCAGGTCGTAGTGGATGGGCTTGACGTTGGCGGGCAGCACCTCGCGACCCTTGGTGATGTCGATGGACGCGTGGCCCTCTGCGCCGAAGTGCTTGCACATGTTTCGTCGGTGGGAACAGTGCCTTGCGGGGACAAGGGCAGGGTGACGGGAGGGTGGTGGGGGACGAGGGACCGGGCGAGGGCTGTTGGTGGGGGGAGGAGAGAGTCGCGCGTTCGGTGTGAGCGTGTGCAGTAGCGTCCGCCGTGGCTTCAGTCGGCGGCTGGGAGCGGCCAGAAGACGTCCATGGTAGGTGAAGCGGTGCATCTGGCTTCTCGTGTGCTGTGTCGCGACCTGTCCCCTGCGCCGCGAGAGCTCGACGTCCTCCAGCGCTCTCTTCGCGGCCAGATGCAGCCTAGCTCGCATCGGGGCCGTGTCCACTATATAAGCCAGGCCGACGTCGCGTTGCGTTCCGGCAGCACGCAAGAAGCTCGACGACGTCTCCCGCTCCTGGGGACGCCGTGTGTTCTGGCACTGCCCCGGCACTGCCAGTCTTGCTAGAGAGAAGCAGCCCTCGTTTGAGCCCTTTTGCAATTCCTGCATGAGCGAAAGGGTATAGAAGTAGGGCTACATTGCTGCGTATCACGGACGAAGTCTCTTCCACGCGGGACCCTCTGCACTGCCTGCCATGCCATGTGATGCCGCACTGCCAGTCGCAGCCTGCACCTCTCGGATACACTCGCCTTCGCATGCAAGGCGATGTGCGAGAGCAAAATACAGTCCGGAGGCGTCATGGCAGCCTCGTCCAATGATAGCGCACGTGATGTGGATTAGTTAGCTTGGAAATTGGAAAATGGTCTCGCACCAGTTCTCCGCCGCATCACCATCGCCGCCAACCCATTGCTCGCGTCTCCCCCAGCCCCGAGCCAGCTTCTCATGACCATGTTGGCTCGCTCACCACTGCGTACGGCACGCTCCGCCGCCGCCGCCGCCCGCAATGCCTCGAGCAAACCGGTACGCCTCCCGCATGGCCCAGCATCTCCCGGCAGCTGGCGCAAGCTGCATCGCCGTACTGCTGGCCCGGCTGCCATACTCGGGCCAGCCCCCGCTTCCATTGAATCATCTGGCTGACCCAGTGCGTGATACAGCGCTTCGCCTCGACATGGTCCTCCGCCGACAGCGCCGCCTCGGCCTGGAAGAACAACGCCCTGCCCGCCGGAGCGACTCTCTTCGCCGTCGGCTCGACTGCCTGGTACTGGCACCTCTACGGACGCCACGTCGATGCCATGACCCCCGCCGAAGAAGGGTGAGTGCGCCCCAGATAGCCCGGCCCGCGGCCATGTACTGACGTCGTGCCTGTACAGCCTCCACCCGACCCAATACCCGTGGGAGCACGAGAAGTGGCACAAGACCTTCGACCACGGAGCGTACGTCTTCCCCACCGCACCGCACATGCCCGCCCCCTAACCTGTCACAGTCTCCGCCGCGGCTTCCAGGTCTACCGCGAGGTCTGCGCCTCGTGCCACTCCATCTCGCGTGTGCCCTACCGCGCCGTCGTCGGCAAGTTCATGACGGTTGACGAGGCCAAGGCCCTGGCCGAGGAGAACGAATACGACACAGAGCCCAACGACCAGGGCGAAATCGAGAAGCGCCCCGGAAAGCTGTCCGACTACATGCCCGCTCCCTACAAGAACGACGAGGCCGCCCGCGCTGCCAACAACGGTGCCCTGCCTCCGGATCTGTCCCTCATGGTCAAGGCCCGCCACGGCGGCTGCAACTACATCTTCAGCTTGCTGACCGGCTACCCCGAGGAGCCGCCTGCTGGTGCCGTTGTCCAGGAAGGCCTCAACTTCAACCCCTACTTCCCCGGCACTGGAATCGCCATGGCCCGTGTTCTGTACGACGACTTGGTTGAATACGATGATGGCACCAAGGCTTCGACTTCGCAGATGGCCAAGGACGTCGTCGAGTTCCTCAACTGGACCGCCGAGCCCGAGATGGACGACCGTAAGAAGATGGGCTGGAAGGTTCTTGCCGTCACCAGTGTTCTGTTCGCCCTCAGTGTCTGGGTCAAGAGGCAAGTATTTGCAGCTCCGCCACTTTACCCACATGACTAACAGCCACGACAGGTACAAGTGGGCCCCGCTGAAGACGAGGAAGATCGTCTACCAGCCACCGCCAAACAAGAGCATTCTCGACCACGTCCCCAAGCCAAACACTTCCGGCAAGACGAACCAATAGACGGAGAGGGGGTCTGTATTTGCGCGCTTCAGGAGACCCGGTAGCGGAAGCGTGTGTTTTATATCGTGTACATTGCCAGGTGCTTTCAACAATGACATTTCTTTGCGTCGTGTCATGCAATCTCCTATTTTGGATTTACTCATCTCAGACATGTTTGTTCATCAGTCTTCGTACGAGACGCTTTTTGCCAACAAACAAGCTTTGTCTATCCCGTGCCTTGCAACCTCTGACCGTAGCTCCACTTCCCCAAAGTAATTAGGTTCGCTAACTTGGCTGAAGCCCAACGTTTTGAACAGACTGAGGCTCGGGATGTTGTCCTTGTCGATTCTGACACGGAGGTAGCTCAGAGACTTGGGCTTGTCTTTGTTGTTGGCTCCCTTCGCGTACTCGTCCAGGATGGCTGGCAGCGAGGTAGATATGTACCAGATGAACGCCTGTAGGGCTTCTTTTGCTAGCCCTTTTCCTCGTGCGTCAGGCCGGGCAATCATTATCTCCAACTCGCCCACCGCGTCCATCTCCCCAGTCTCGTGTTTGCCTTGTTCCCCTGCGCCATCGTTACAGTCCTCGGACGGGTACAAAAACAGGTTCACATCCCCAATCATACGATTGGGCGTGTCGTCTATCTTGCCAGTGACTCTAATAGGTATAGAGACATCCGACAGTGCTTGCGGTGTGTGTGGCGAAGTGCAGATGATGAAAGTCAACTTATCTGCATCCCGTCGCCACGAGGACTGCATAGCGTACTCCTCCGAAAGCGTCAGCGGCTCAGAAGCTGTAAGCGTTTGCAATTCCTACACACTAATCAGCCGTATATTAGGAGAGATAGGAGGCTGGGTAGGCCTTACCTCATCTTGCATCCATTCGTGGTATGTGGGGACATGGTGCAAGCTATAAGGCACAAGGATCAGACGAGGTGTCAAGATGGCTAGATAAAATTAGCCTCGTAGCATGGGTTCAGATCTTTTCACTACATGCCTTCGCTTTCGTTGACTCTCATGGCGCCGGCAATCAAGCAATATTTTTGTTTGGTGATCGATGTTGTTCCTGCATCGCAAATCAATCAGAGATTGCACAGGCGGTATTCAAAGCTGTAAAAGCCAACTCACTAGAATTCTTGCACTACAACAAATGCACACCTGCGTAAAATGGACGTCGAGTTGCGCTTGATATAGCTGTTATCAACCTCTGTCTGCTCAGTCCACGTTATAGGAAAGTTGATTTGGCGGCAGTGTAACACCAGCGACAAACTGCAGACTTTCGCATCGCTTAAAAATTGCCCGGCATGACGTACAATTAATTATAATATACCAGACGTGTATATTTGCTATGCAACGATAATGCACGTTTGGCATTACAAGCGTTTGATGCGAAGCGGGAAAGCGCGGCGATCCTCGGACGCGACCCGCTTCTATCATGTATCCTGCTCTTCCCGAGGTCCACCGCGACGTCGACCGCCAACGACTACGGCGCGCAACCACAACATACCAAGTTCTATGCAATAACATCCGCGATAATTTCCATGCGCTGTAATGGAGCCAACACGCGTTCTGGTAACGGGTGGCTGTGGCTTCCTGGGCACCGCCGTCGTCTCCGCACTCTTGAGCACCCGAAGATACGCCATCACCGTCATAGACGTTAACCCGCCTTCGCTCGGTAGCACCACCTTTACCAACACTGTACGCTATGTTCGTTGCGACATTCTGGACCCATCTTCCTTGTACAGCGTCTTTTCCGAAGCTCGACCTGCCGTCGTCATTCACACAGTGGGTGTGTTCCCTCTGGGGACGAAGCGCTATTCCATGAAGGGCAAAGGGGCCATCTTCAGGACAAACGTCGAGGGAACAAGGAATGTTGTCGAAGCAAGTAGGGAGTGCGGTACAAAAGCCTTTGTGTATACCAGTAGCGTGACTGTCGTGTTGGACGAGTTGGATCGCGACTTCAGGAATGTAGATGAGCATTGGCCCACGGGAGGTGTACATACGAGCTATGGACAAAGCAAGGTAACAAAGTTTTACTCTATTCACGTTCTCTTTCCTATGTGCAGAGAATACTGCCGATTCACCGTTGCTCTTCCTCCAATTTGTATGAAACCTCCCTGTACTGCTCTAGCCACGACAACGCACACTTCACCTCCGTACTGTATAACCAACTCATGCATAGCAGGCACTCGCTGAATCCCTTGTGCTCTCCGCAAATACGAATGACTTCGCCACCTGCGCCCTGCGCTCAGCACCCATCTTCGGTCGCAACGACACTGTGTGCATCCCTACGATACACTCATGCATCCCAGCCGGCCAGACACCCTTTATTCTAGGCACAGGGACCAATCTCCAGGACTTCGTCTACGTAGAAAACATAGCAGACGCCCATGTCCTCGCCGTTGGAAACTTGTTAAATTCGCAAACAGCTGCTGGAGAGGCCATCTTCATTACCAACGGCGAGCCGGTCACGGCGAGGGACCTTTGCATAGCTGTGTGGAAGGAGTTCGGCCATGTTCCAAAGTTCCACGTCCGGGTTCCAGAAGGATTGACATGGTGTCTGGGCTATTGTGCCGAATGGATTAGCTGGGTGACAGGGACGGAGGGTGTGCTTAGTCGGGGCATTGTGAGTGACGGATGTCGGGACCGCTATGTTAGTATTTCGAAGGCGAGGTTACTGCTAGGATATAAGCCTCGAGTCGGCTTGGAAGAGGGCTTAAGGATCAGCTGTCAGGTAAGCACACAGAGACTAAAGGGTGAGCGAGATTTAGAGTGTACTAACACGAGTAGGATTATAGAGCGAAATTAGAAGAGCGGAAGAGAAAATAAGCTAGATTACCGTAGTCTAGAGTAAGTTTGGGTACATTGCATAGGTTAATCGCTAGACTGTAACATACTTGTAACTTTTATAATTATTATAGCACGTCTGTGTAAGGTGTACAAGCTTGTAAAATTAAGTCTGTGTAGCGGTCACTTAGATCCTATGTTATCGCAGCAACGCTCTCTCACATATTACTAATGTCTAACGGGAGGCAGGTCCCCACTCCTTCACGTAAGCACCCTTAATACAGCCCAAGTTCATCTCAATACAAGCCTCAATTGAAGGACATCGCTTGGTCACTAATTGCATCGCCTATGTACACATTACCATTACGTTGTCTCAAAAGGCAAGGCCGGGAAACTGTCAGATAGCATCAAAGCAAAGAGCGACGCCCGAGCTGCAGACCATCAGCGAGACAAAGGCTGGCTCAGACGCTCAAACGACGGCTTAGGCCTTGCTTCAAGTTGGAGCTCCTGCTAACATTGCGTTGAAGCTTCGTGTGCACATTGTTACACTATCACACGCACTCGAAGTAGAACGCAAGTAAGTCCTGATTCCACCATAATCGATCTTCGAAAAACAAGCCGGCAACGCCATTCAAGGGACACATTAGAGAAGGCGGATGTAAGTGGACGTAAGCTTAGTAACCTTCGTTATTCCATATGCCCGGAGCAACGTGCTCCTAGCATGCTGGTTAAAATTGCTGTCACACAACTCGGTTCTACTCATTTGACCACCTAATTGACAACCTCTTCGGTCTCGTCGATAATCTCCTCTACGATTTCCTCAATCTCTTCCTGATGTCCATCATCCGCTTGACCAGGCGTCTCACCTTTGAGAGATGCCAGCTCAAGGTCGGCGCCCTCATCGCGTAGCCTCTGTGTAACTTCTTCGCGCCACCTGCGCCACTCATCCAGCATCTCGCGGCGAGCTTCCACCACAGCCTTGTTGGCGGAGCTCTTCTTCGCAATATCCTGTTCATCAAAGACCTTGGAGTAGTTGCGCAGATTCTTGCGGATCTCGGCTTGTTCCTCCTTGGAGAGGAGGGTCGGGGGCCGTGGGCGCCACAGGAGCTGCTTGAAGCCTTCGATGGCTTCTTCGCGGAGCAGCGTGCCTTTGAAGTCGTAGAGGTGGTAACCGTTCTCCATCTAGTGCGTGTCAGCAGAGACAAAAGAGCATAATAGTGATGATGATACATACGCGATGACGGAAGGCACTAGCGACTGTGGCGACATAGCGGCCAGTCGGGTCCCATTCAATGTCGGTGACGCCGTAGTGCTCGGCCGTATCCATGAGCTGCAAGTTGGCATTGACTTCCTTGTCGCCCTTTTCGGACTCCTCCTTTGGCCTGTCGAAGCTCATGTCCCAGAATTCGAGTTCGAATGACTGCTGCGACTGTAGAGCAGCGACAACGACGAATCGTCCCTTGGGCGACCAGTAGATGGCATTGCTGTTCTTCTTGTCAATGGTTCGGATGTGACGGAAGTTGCCAGGCGCGCCACCCTTGAGCTTCTCGGGAGCGAAGAAAGAGACGGCAGTCTTGGGGCCAACAGCGGCGCCCTGGATGACTTCGCCAGTGGTAATGAGCACGAAGCGGTTGCCCTTGGGCTCCCAGGCGAAATTGATGACAGTGTCCTTGATGGAGTCAACGACCTCAACAGGCACACCCTTTTCGCGGACACGGAAGATTTCCAAGTTGGTGGCGAGAGACTTTTTGGACTTGGAGTGGCGGTCGACCTTGACGCAGACGTAGGCAGCTTCCGACTGCCAGTGAAGCTTGGCGTCTGACACGTTGAAGAGGTTTCGGGTGCGCACAATCTCCTTCGACGGGACGGACATGAGGCCGACCTTGGCGGGGTTGCTCCCGAGCTCGGGGGTCCAGTAGCAGAAGAGCTGCTCGTACGTCTTGATGCCTTCTCTACGGGGCGTTGCGGGGGCCCACTCAAAGTCCATGACGCCCTCGATCTTGACGGAAGTCTTGTCGAGCAAGTTCATGCGCGGCAGCTCGTAGATGGAGATGGACTGGCCCTGGGTCATGCGTGCAACATACTTGTCGTCAGAGGACCACTTGAACGTCGGCCATTGCAGCTTCTTCTTGACCGGGTTGCCCTCGGCATCGATGCCGCCAGGGACGTCAATGGTAGCAAAGGAGCGCAGAGGCTTGCCCGTGGCAATGTCCCAGATGATGTAGTTCTTGCCGTCCTCCTCGAGCGAGAGCGATGGGACGGGGTGGTTCTCGTCGACCTGGAGGGGGCGGTGGGACCAGGTGGTGAGGTACTTTTCGCTGGGGGAGAAGTCGACGAGGTTGACGCCGGGATGGGCGAAGCGCTTCTGGCGGCTCCAGGCCTTGCCGCCCCACAGCTGGACACCTTGGGCGTGCATGGAGGTGAGGTAGGTTCCCTGGGGCGACCACTGGATGAAGGACTCGGTCCAGTTCTCGCGGTCGACCACCTGCTCGGGCTGGTCCTCCTTGTCGTTCCAGAAGACGCCGACCTTGTCCTGGCGGTACATGGCCATTTGGTCGCGGCTGTCGGGGTCGCCGAGCCACCAGCGCAGGTGCTCCTTGTGCTCAAAGGGCGGGATCTCGGGGGCGTGGTACTCGTCGTCGATGCGGCCCTCCTTGCCGTAGCGGTCGATGTCGGTGAGCTTGTTGACGGCCATGGTGTGCCTCTTGTCGAGGGCAGTCCCGTTGAGCTGCTTGACCGCCGCGACGGCCTCGGCGGGCGCGCTGTATTCGACAAAGGCATATCCCTCCGTCTTGCCCGCCTCGCCGACGGGCATGTGCACGCCGTCGTCCTTGACCTTGCCCACGCTGTTGAGCTTCCTCAGCACGAACTTGACGAGCTTGGCCTTGCTGTCCTCGGGCACCACGGGCAGCCCGTCGATGACGACAAAGGCGTCGAGCCCCTCGTCGAGCCGCACCTGGAACTGATCTTCGATGTCGGTAAAGTCGATCTGGCTCTCGTCGAATTCGTCGTCGCCGTCCATGGGCAGGTTCGAGTATGCCGAGGCCATGGTTGCGGTGATGGTTGCGGTGATGGTTGCGGTCGTAGTTACAATACAGCGGCGGGGTGCGGTTTGGATAACTTTGCGACCCAGGTAATTTTGGTGCGCGCTAGCCCTCGAGTGGGGTCCACGGGCCCGTTAGCTCCATGCGAGGTCCGCGCCAACACTTCACCACAGTCACGCCCGTCGGGCTCGCAGGCTGGCCACGTCGTGAATTACTCATTACACTACAGTACACACACAACACGCCCAAACAAAACCAGTTGCCGCCCGCGAAACATGGTCTATCCAACACAACCGCAATGCGCCTGATCCAACGTGCACTAGATTGCCCCCATCCGTCTCGTCACATGCACCAGGACACCCTCAGCCCGTTGACGCCCATCGCACCAGGCCGCACGCCGCCCAGGGAAGGTAGACACTACAGCAAGACACAACATGTAAGCATCGGCTAGCTCTACGAGCCGCGCTTACCTTCACTCAAGTCGACGTTCGGAGTCTTGACCAACCTTCCGCTCGCCGAGACTCGCTTTTGCAGCCGCGCATCCCGTTCGCGCGCTCGTTCCGACGGAGAGCTGCCGTTGCCCGCCATGATGGGCGGCAAAGACGGAGCTTTCTCTGCGCTGGGTGCGGCCTGACTGCCCACCATGGGTGCCGGCCGCTTGCCAGCACGCTGCTCTGCCTTGAAGTCAAGATAGCTTCGTGCCGAGTGGCCGAGGGGAATGGGCGCTGGCAGCATTGGCAGCTCGGCCCCGTTTTGCAGCAGCAGCTCCGCTACGGGGAACGCTTTGCGGCTAGGCTGCGCTGTGCCTGGGCGAGCCGCTGAGCTTGGCGAGCTTGCTGGTGATGCCGTCGCTGAAGGAGATGCTGGGTCGGCGGCTGCAAGCGCTAGAAACACGGCGTGTGTGCCTCGTGATCGGTCGCGTGCGTTTGCATTTGCCCTCAGAGCTAGAGCGTAGAGCACGTTCTGAATGTCGTTCTTCTTAACCGACGCTAGAAGCGTCTCCTCTGGATTTGCGTAGTGGGACATGTTCGGTGTTATGGGTGCTACGTAGGTCCGATCGGCGTACTTTGAAGTAATGAAATGCAGCCTTTGCTCTCTTGTCGACATTGGCCCCGGCTTCAGCCCGGGTTCCAGTCTTGCTTCCCAGATGGAATTGCTGACGCGGTTGCCGATCTTGAGCAGTATCTCGATGATATCGGGAGTGAAGGACGTGACATCCAGAGTCAAAGAACGCACCTTTGTAATGTGGGTGCCGAGTGACCGATGTATGCCACTGCATTCGATACAAATGATGATGCCGAGGTTGATGGAAACCCAGTCCACCTTGATCTCCGTACCGCAATCTGCGCACATTTTGTTGCTGGAATCCGCGTCTCTTACCTGCTTAAGCAGCTTACCTTCATCGCCAAACGCCTCCTCTCGCCGGTATCCGCCAGGTCGATCACCTACTGTGGCATGCCGCGCCGGTGCCTTGGAGCCGTACGTGTTTCGATGACTTGACATTGATGGACTCTTACCCGTGAGCACTGATGCAATATCTCGGTGCGTCTGTCCAGGCAGCGAGTCTGTTGATGGCCGATCCGATTTTCCTGTCGCCTCAACAGCTGTCTGCAAAGCATTGTTGACTGCACTGATCCACGACTTCATGTCTTCTTCATTGGTTGCCTGGTACACTCGCGTGTATTGGGGGGTGATGACTTCGAAGCAAAACCGGCGATCTGCGTTGCGCGCTTCCCTTACTGAGGCCATGCGGAGGTCGATTGGTTCCATGTGCAGCTCTAGACTCTGCTTCCAGTTGGTGTACTCTGAAAGCCTCCCCTGATCAAGGACGATCCAGAACCTGGATAATGTCAGCAGGCTTCCGACTGAAAGAGGCTATACCTACTTATGCCAGGCTTGCTTGTTCAAGCCCTTGGGATCCACATGGCTTCCGGGCCTGCTGAGGGCCCACAGAAGACCTTCCTTGCGGTGCGCACCCGAACCAGCTTCGGCCATTGCAGCGGGGTCCTTTTCTTCGAGATCTCTGATTCCCTTGAACTTGTCCGGCTGCGGGGCCGCCATGGCCAGGCTCGCCTTGGTAGCCTCGGGGCTCTGCGGTAACGCTATGGATGAGGGAATGCTTGTAGATGAGATAGTCTGGGGCGGCATGACTGTGCTTTGAAACATGGGTACAAGACTGCCTTTGCGGCCAGGAGGCGGCTCTGGATCTGACCTCGACGTTGTTTTCGGCACACTGCCTGTTGATGCTGCGGGAGATGTGAGGGAGGGCACGGGTACCTCATCGAAAGTCTTTTTAATCGTCTCCAGCGCTCGTCTTTTCTCCTCGCGCTCGGTCCTCTGGATCTGAAACTCCTTGTCTGCCTCTTTGACCTCGCAGCTCAGGGCCTCTAGGTGCGGCAGCATGGTCTCAATCTTCTTCGCCGTCTCAAGATAGCGTTTGGCTTGGGCATCGGCATATTGCGTAAGGTGGGAGAGCACCTCCTGGTCTTTCCGACCTCCATGCAGGTCCTGCATAAATGAGGAGT
This sequence comes from Alternaria ethzedia, assembly GCF_023757985.1. Taxonomy (NCBI): domain Eukaryota; kingdom Fungi; phylum Ascomycota; class Dothideomycetes; order Pleosporales; family Pleosporaceae; genus Alternaria; species Alternaria ethzedia. The sequence goes on from NW_026056247.1 coordinate 138,689, forward strand.
AGTCGAAGCGCTTCAGCTCAAAGTTGCGCCTCTTGGCTTGGTATTTTGAGTCGGTCTCGGCGCGCTTCTTCTCCTTCAGTGAGTCTTGCCGTTGGCCGAGATATCGTCCTAGGTATTGATAGTAGTCTTTGCTCTCCTCCTCAAAGTCCTTGCGTTTCGTCTCGGCCTGCTTGATGTCGATATTGTAAAGCTTGTATATGGGATCAATGATGAGTTTTTGGATGTTTGTGGAATTGGACTTTTCGTAGCCCAGAATCTCCTTGGCAATCTTGTCAAAGTAGTGGTCAATGGCCGGCTGCACTGCGTTTGCATTGGACGACGAGGCCTCTCTGAGCGCGTCCATGAGGTCGGCCATGGCATTGTTGCATGCGACCTGGGCCTCCATGGCGGACTCGGCGCGTTTGAGGACCTTTTTCCACCTGGTGCGCATGTTGCCCGTCTTCTGCTCGAGTGACTTCATGGTGGCGCGAAACAGCGGCCCATCGTCGGTCTGACTGAGGTCTTCACCGGGGCGTGAGACGTCGAGCTTGACTGAGGCGGTGCCGCTCGCCAGTGTGGTGGTGTGGCTCGGTACGAGGCCCAGGCTGTGCTCGGGGATGGGTTCGCAGATGGGCGATCGCGGAGGTATCGTGTCCCACTCGCGGTCCTCGCCTGCCGAGTCGCTGACGCGAGACTCTATCGACTGGGCCGAGGGGACGCGCAGGCGGGGAGGGACGCCAAGTTCGAGGCGCGGCGAGGGCGACTTTGGGCTCTGCAGCTGGCGCGGCGTGTCTGTTGTAGTCAGCGGATGTTGGGGGCAGGGCGGGGGATGGTACGGACTCTGGACCCAGACGGTGAAGCTCGCCAGCGTCTCGAGGCGGTGGGCGCGCTGGTCATACTCGACGAACTGGAGGGGGTCAGCAGTTGCGGCGACGGAGTGGCAGACGAGGCGGGCTACACACACTGCAGCTGGTGCGCCAGCCGCCGGGGCGCGACTCGGGGGCGCGGGGCGGAGTCCATTTCCACGACCACTGGAACTGGACCGACGAGTGGCCGGCGGTGGAGTAGTCGCCGACCAGCTCGACCTGGGGGTTCTTGTGGAGGTTGGGGTTGGCGTGGAACTCGCGCGTGACGAGATTGTCGAGGTCGCGCTCGCTCGAGGCAAAGACAAACGTCAGGCCATGGATGTGGGTGTCGACGAGGCCCGTGGGGGCGCCGTGGGCAGTCGGGGGAGGCGTGTAGGTGGCGGGGACGGCGAGGTGCTGGCGCAGGACAAAGGTGAAGTGGAAGAGCAGCTCGTCGTCGCTGGGCAGGCGCAGCAGGAAGGCGGGCGGGCCATCGGCGTGGGGCAGCGCGTCGGGGTCCTGGACGAAGTCGATGAGGGCGTCGTCGCCCGGCTCGCGCTTGGCGGCATAGCGGGCGGCGGGGAAGGCGTTGGGCGAGACGTGGAGCAGCGTGCGGTTGCGGGCGTTGGTGATGGTGAGGGCGGCGACGGAGACTGCACGCGAGGGTTAGCAGGGCGAGCGGGCGAGCGGGCGAGCTGGATCGAGGCGGCGGCTTACATCGAGTCTGGTCGCGCAGATAGAGGGCGCCTGCGTCGCCGGCCTTGCTGTTGACTGCGCCCATGCCCGCTGGCAGCAGCCCGTCGAGGCGGACGAGGGGAGGCGGGATGGATAGGCGGTCGGCGGTCTGCGCGATGCGCGGTGCGCGATGCGGTATGCGATATGCGGTATGCGATATGCGATATGCGATATGCGATGTACGATATGCCGTGATCTGTCGCAGTAGCAGCATTGGCGCCGTGGCTACTCCCGCGCGCTAGCGGCGGGCATGGGCGCACGTCCGCCGTCGTCGTCGCAGCATTTTCCCTTCACTCTGCACCCCCGCTGCTGCTTCCTCGATGCCCACCATGCTGCTCCCCACGCTGCGTCACGCCCTGCGCCAGCCGCTCGCCAGCCCGCGCGCCGTCCAGCGCCGCTGGGCGCAGGTGCACGACGTCCGCTTCCTCGCCACGCACGACTCGCAAGAGCGCATCCTCGCCAAGTACCGCGACAAGCTCGAGCACAAGGCGCGCCAACAGGGCCTCAAGGACCTCGACGAGCTCAAGGAGCAGTACAAGGACAAGATCGAGGAGCTGCGCAAGCAGGCCATGGTGCCCGGCGCAACCGCGCCCCTGACGCCGCCGCCCGAGACTCCCTGGCCCTCACCTCCGCCGCCGCCGCCCGCTGCGCCAGGCTCTCCTACGGCCCCGCCGCCGGGCATCAAGACGCTCAACTCGTTCCTCGATCTCGCCAAAGTCCAGGCGCTCCCCAGCAAGGAAGTCCAGGCCCTGTGGCGCCTACGCCACGCTGCCAACCCGCAGAGCATCCACTTCGCTGTCCCCGCCACCACCTTCTCCCAGCTCCTTCGCAGCGCCAAACAGCACCCCTCGTTCGTCCTCCCTGTCCCCCGCGAGATACCCGCCGACGCCCCATCGGCCTCGCAGCAGCCGCCTCAGACGCAGCAAGCCGCCGAGCTGCACTATCTCCAGTTCTCCCACCCGCACGTCGATACCACCACGCTCATGTTCACGACACTGGCAGAGTTCAAGCTCAGGGGCGAGTTCGCCAGTCCCCACACCACCGTCACCTTCCACCACGAGCTCGCCGAGACCCACAACTTGGTCCTGGGCCAGGGCTTGGTCACTGAGAACAGGGGCGTATCGGTCGACGACGCCAGATGGCTCGTCATGTGCATGCAGAAGTTCTACGTGCAGACGGAAGAGGGCAAGGGCCGCAGCCAGCTTCTCGACATGTTCACCCGCGGAGACAGCGCATTCCAGGTAGAGCGACTGATAGATGAGGCCGAGAAGATATTGTGATTGTACACGCCACCCGTCTACCCCCTCAGCGGGAGCACATGCTGCACTAGACACGTCTGCCTACAAAGCGGGCATTCGGGCTTCTCCCGCGCCCAGTCCCCGATACACGTCCAACAGAAGACATGACCACACGTCGTCACACTCGGATCCTTCATCTCTTCCAGGCACAGCGTACATTTCCGATTGCCGCCGCCAATCCATCCCATTGTTTCCTCCCCCTCCAGCTCGTATCTTGCCTTGTCCAACGCTGGTGTCTGTGTCCACTTTTGCACGTCGGACGGCGCCGCTATGGGCACCGCCGACGCTGCGTCGAATAGTAGCGCGTTGTTGGCGCTGTAAGCATTGGGATCCAGAGACACTTCTGCGCCGCCACCGACAATGGCCGACGTGCCTTGCGGGTGGCCGCCACCCACTGCCGCTGTCGAAGAGGTGACAGTATTGTGCACGTGTAGGTAAGCCTGTACAGCCATCTGTAGGACTAGCAATACGCCCAGGACTTCGTAGCCTGCGCGATTGTCGCCCTCGGTCACCTGGCGCGTGAAGATGTACCGGAGCCCCCATATCCGTTTTGAGAGGTGGTAGTAGCTCCCGGAGAAGTAAAACGTTGCCAACGAGAGAGCGTACACGGGTGATGGCGATGTAATGGTGTCGAGGTTCCGGAGTAGGTAGTTTTGTACGCGCATGCCCAACGGTCGCCCTATCTGTGTCTTGCTCCCACTCTGCTGTGCCTGATGCTGTGCCCGTGCCTGTTGTCGTGCATGCCACCGCAAATTCGCCTCGAGCTTTGCGCGCACTCGCCGCCTCAAGGCCGGCAATGCCCTCCCGAGCACATATGGCCCCAAGATGCAGCCGAGTATGTATCCAGCTCTGCGGCCCAGCGCCGGCAGGCGTCCGCTTTCGCTTTCCACCTGGACAATGTCTGTGTATTCCTCGCCCAGGGTCCGGTTCCCTATCAGCGTCGTCAGACCGAGGTAAAGGACTTCTCCGGCTACACGCGTCTCGGACGCATACGTATGCGACGTGCGCGCGCCATAGAGCTTGCGCAACAGCGTCGAGAGCTGATCGAGAAGCACGCCGGAGAAGTAGGCGTCTTTCTGGTGCGAGCGAATGATGTCGGGAGAGGCGGCAAAGGGGTAGGCGTAGCGCGTAGAAGACGACATGCTTGTGTCGCGTACAAGAGTGACGGTGGCCGCTGTGTTGTGTTGTTGCATGTCGCAGCTCAGCCACGACCTCGGCTGAACCCTGGAGACATCGCGTCACGTGTCACGTCGCGCGAACAATATATTTGACGTATACATCAACTTAGACCATCACTGCTAATGTTTGATACTGTGTAAGCACGGTTCGTCACGAATTTGTCATCCCCTGGCACTCGTGGTGGACATCCAAGATCTACCCTTACGTCAAGCTTTGTCCAACCATTCTCCTCTGCATCACTATGAGTTTTCATGTTCGTGTGGTTGAAATCCCTTGGCCAAAGTGATCATGGTTCACACGTCACGATCAAACACAAAGTCTGGTTGCCTGGACGTCCAAGGGAGATCTGCACCCGCAAGCCCATTCGCTACCTAGGTACCACGATAGAGGGAGAGATGCGGCGCCTTTCATATCGATACATGACGGTGATGGCGGCATCATGATGGCGACCCGCGGCTTATGATGTCATCATCTCAATGTTATTCGCGTGGTGTTGTTGTTTACGATGCGACCTCGGGATGATCTAATACATGGGTACCTAGGTAACCTCTAGTGCTATTTGCCCAGGTGGCTTCTTACATGCAACGACTTCTCGAACAATACACTGCAGACGTTAGACTTTCTATTCCACGAGCCAAGCCATGGAAAAGGGACGCGCATGGACACAACTCGAAGCTTGTTCGCCATACAACGCGCGCACTACCCTGGGTAGACTGCACAAAGGTTACAACAATGCCGGGCAGGCATACCTCGAAGCGGAAACAAATTGTGCAGGGTGCATCTTGCCTCGCAAGCGCAAGAATCGGGAGGTGAGATTCCGTGATCTCGTATCGCGTTGCATAGCGAATAACTGTTCCTTGTATTGTCAAGAAAAGAACTAATTTTCGGCTCAGAGAAACGGCTATATACAAATTGCTCCAATCAGTACCCGTAAGAGGGGTTCCAGCGGTACACCAAGATTCGATCGCATGGTTGCACAGTCCGCTGCTCGACTTGTTGTCATAGGGTATAAATCGTAAGTAGCTGCTCTTTTACCATAGGCGCACATGCACACCTAGATACTTTACATAGGTATCTGTCACCAAGAGCTGTCATCAACCAGGTGGCAGACACGCTTCTGCATGCTATTCACGTAGGCTAACTATAAATGCAGCCAAGAAGACCGCCGACGCCTCCTTTACGAAAGCGCCCATGCTAGTCATTTATATCATCAACCAGGATGTATAAACCCAGATCACATAGTAGTAGAGACTCGGGTAGAGAACGAACGTCGCAAGTTGTGCAAGGGACGACTACCAGCATATCGGTTGCGTATAGGCAAGGACCAACAAATATTAACGATAGCGTCTACGCACGAATGCGTTTGTCCTGGAAGTAAATGTATCCGTATGATCGAGGATGCCAAATGTGTTTCTGAATGATCAGAATGACGATCCTAAGTTTTCAACATTATACATCCGAGAGAATTACCACTTTGCCAGCACCCAAAGGTTTGACGACTTTTGGGGAGTGTGTGGTCCAGCTGCTGCTGGATGATAGTATCAATTCTATTAGGACATTGTGTTAGTGTATCGAACTGCTCAGAGAGCGAGAGAAGTGCCCCGAGTCGATGCCTCGAATGCGCAATAGAGTTTTCCTTTTCTCCGTCTGTTTTACAAAACAAAAGGTTTCCAGCCCTTAACAGAATTATATCAACTTAGACACTTGCCTAGTCTGCTGCATTCAGAACTTCAAAAAGACGTCTTATAGGTTATGTAATTCGCAACGTTTTTGCTTCGGTCAGAGATCTGCAAATCGACTCTCCGAGCCTAGTGCAACAGGACCCGTATAAGAGTAAAGTCTGCACAGCATCCGTGAGCGTAGGAGGAAGTAGACGATTCAAGTCGGCGTCTAACTTATACGCATATTGGCAAACCCTGCCGAATCGCCCACCACTAAGGCCGATAGTTCCGGACCTATCTACCGCAGTTACTGCGCTGGTGAACCTCGACCAGGAAGAAGCTTCTAGTCACATTGCGATCAAGCAAGAACTGGTAGCAGACGCACATTCCGCGAAGCAAAACATCGAGCCTACGAGATCAGCTGGTTAACGTGCGCGTGTTGTGCAAGGTGTGCGATCCTCTCTGTGCAAGAACCAACGACGCAACCTTGATAATTTGGATGTGAAGTCGTGGACCTTGTTCGGCAACACTACATCTTCACTCATTGAATAAATTCTCATGCAAGCCAACTTATAGATGAGGAGCACGACGCGGTATGACGATCTTATTCGCATGCAGTGTGGCAAACTTACGATGTTGATGAGTCCACCGGGACGAGCTTTGTTGTCCCACGAACCACATTATCATGCGACGACATTATCAGATCTGAAACAAGCAAGGGAGGTAAGTCAATATACGTAAGCAGATCAACACACGGGTCTGTCCGAGACGCACTCCTCTTTCAACTGGCCCTGTGGATGGAATTCGAAACGTCTGATGCAGGCACATGGATACGGTGCAGATGAGGCATTGGGACATGGCAACATGCCTGGTCTTCTGACGACCAACTAAGAGATTGAAGCCCATATCTACATTCAACCCATTCGTTACATCATGTCATCTTATTTCGACTTTCTTGTTCCTCCATCCAATCCGCTCCTTGTATTCAGTGACCAGGTCTGCAGCGCCCTCAAGATCTTCTTCAGGAAGCCAATCATGGCTGTCTTCGTATCCCTCCCACTTGACGAGGTAGTAGTTCTTCTCGTGCTCGTGAAAATGCGCCACGATGGCCTCTACAGCAAACTCTTCCGTTGCATCCGCTTCTGCATCGTCTTCGTTGTTGTGTTTGAGCGACTGTTGTCCCGGATACAATGTGCGCATAGATGTTATTCGGCTGCCGACGTATCCGTCCGATTTAAATTGCGGCGAAGCGGGTTGTGAGGGTATTATGTCGTCTTGGTCTGATGCAGCAAGCGCTGAATAATTGGAGGAAGACGCTGTCTGCAGAAGGACGTCCGCCACCCTGGAATCCAATGTAGCTGGGGAGCCAGAGTCTCGCGCGGAAAATGGAGCTGCCGTTGGAGCTTCTTGGAGCACGTTATCAGCAGACGGTGAAAAAGCGGGTATGATGGGATGAAGTTGACATGGAAGAGTGCTCTCGATCCCGGATGGGCTAGAGAACGGACGATCTTTACTGCTGCCCGTATTCCCAACCTCGATTGCGAGCGATGGTAAGTCGCCTCTTGTAGATTTTGCATCATTGTCGCTGAGCGCTAAGTAGTCCACATCTTCTGGTTCGGAAGGTTCGGAAACTTCTGAAAGTTCCCGTCGAGGGACAGAGATGGATACTCTCCTGGGTATTGGTGATACCGAAAGAGCGCTGTTGGCGACAAAAGCTGAGCGTGTGGTGTTGGGCGATGTCTGCGTGGGTTGTCCGATGTGTTCGGTTGTACGATCGAACACCATAGGTTCGCTGTCTACCAGCTGCTCGTGCATGTCGTTCTTGAGCTGTTGGGAGCTTACGACGAGGCCTCTTGTTGGCTCTACACCTCTCGCCCTTCCCCTGCATTTTCCGCGTGTGGCTCTCGGTCGACCCCGTGAACGTGGGGTCGGCTCTACAGAGAAGGCGAGCGCGCTGAGCATGCGGCTCCCTTTGCTGGCGTTTGGCCCTTTGGCATTCTTTCGCAGTTGGCGACGCGCCAGGTCTTCGGCCTCGGTGCGCATAGCAATGGCCTCTGCCTCTGCCTCGAGCCTGAACTGCTCAGTTTCATATCGTTCCAGTTCAGCTGGAGAAACGAACTGCAGTATGCGTTGCAGGTCCACATCCTCAAGCTGTGTAAGGGCAATACCGTCCCGTGCACTCCCCGGTCCGCCCGTATATGTGACCTCTACGGTGTATAGCTCCCGCTTGAAGCGGTCCTCGGTCTGTCGGCGATGGAGTATTCGCGTTCGTGCGTTCGACATAGGGCAGACGTTAGGTAGTCGTGCGGTGACAGTGGCAGGCTCCTTGCGAATGCGCCATAACTGGTCGTACACCTCGGCGCCAGGCGTGTATGCTTCCCACTCCCACTGCGCATATTTTAGTAGTGTTTGGTTGTGGCGATTGTCTCACGATTGTCTCGCGATTTGGCGGTAGCATACTATTCGCGTCTTGCCTCTGCCTCGTCCTCTGCCACCTCTAGCGCTGCGACCGCCTCTGCGCCCCCTGCCCGACATGCCTATTCTGTAGATGAGTCTGAGGCGATGCACCGAAGGCCCGATTCCCCGCAAAGGCAGTAATTGAAGCCACAGGTGTCCGCGTCCGTCATGATGAGAGTTGGGCGGTTGGCATGTGGCGCGATTGAGCGGATCCGTGCTCAGGTGGCTCCTGGATTCTCCCGGGCTTATGTCAGCCACCAAGCTATACCGATTTCGGGTTTCGTACCATCTGGGAACCACACGCGCAGCTCTGATCGTTGGGCTCACACAGCGGAAACTCTACTGAACCGTTCAAATAGCTCGAATCAGTTTACCTAGAATGCTGAGCAATGATTTTGGCATCAGCCACATCGGCCGTACCTAGGTAACTCAAGACTTCGGGAGTGAAGCTTACCTAGGTAGGTACCTACATAGGTAGGTAGCGTTCACTAGAGACAGAACCATCGAATATTCTTACTGCAAATGAACTAGCGTCACTTTAGCGTACATCCGTCAGCAACCCACAGCAAGCACTAAGTGTCAGGGCCTCAGGAAATATAAGCAGTGAAAATGTCCAGTAGGTAATCAATCATACCTAGGTAGCGCCCAACATGTCTCATTCCACACTTAGATGTCAGATCGCCCCACGATATCATCACGAATACGATTCCAACTCATCTAGCGAGTCCGAGCTAGGAATACAAGCTTCCGCCGCCGCCAGCTCTACTCCTCTAGAGCAGCAGACCACGGGTGTCAAGACCGAGACGGTGCATAGCACCACCGCCGCTCCCAATAGACTAACAACACTGCAGCGTAGCCGCACAAAGAGTAGCCGCAGGATCGTGCAAGAACAGGCGCCTGTCGGGTTCTTTCACTCGTCCATAGCCGGTGTCAGGCTACACGTGATCAGGCTCTAGCTTCGTACAAATCTCACTCTCGCCATTGCCATCATAGCCTTTCTTTACCTTTTCTAGGGTGCACTGTTTCGTCAAAATGCAAACGTGGAGGGTCTGAACATCTCCATTGTAGACTTCGATAGCCAGCCACCGTTTACCGGGGTCGCACCCTTCGTGGGTCCGTTTGTCACTCGCACTGTTCGCAGCATCATAGAGGAAGATGGCGTAGTGCCTAGCTACACCTTTGCGTCTCCCGAAGACTTCAACAACGACTCGCTAAACGTACGCAACAAAGTTTACGACTTCCATGCCTGGGCGGCCGTCATCATCAATTCCAACGCCACAGCAATGCTCGATGCCGCAGTGAAACTAGGGAACGCGAGCTACGATCCCTTAGGTGCCTGCCAGATCATCTATAATTCGGCGCGCGATCAAATTACCACCTCGACTTACATTGTACCCAGTATTAACACCCTCCAGAAGCGCGTAGTCACCGAATTTAGCCGCGCGTAGATCGCACATCTTCTCCAGAACAACGTTTCAGTTACGGACATGCGCCTAGACATCGTACCTCAAGCTCTCTCTCCCGGCATTAAGTTCACCGTCAACGACTTGCGCCCCTTTGGACCGCCTATCGCTACACCCGCGGTTAGCATTAGCCTTATATACCTAAGTAAGCAATGTTCCTATACGAACCGCATGTGACATATACTAATATCTTACACCGCTATTTAGTCATCATCTCCTTCTTTAGCTTTACGCTCTTCCTACCTATCCATCTAAAGTACCTCTCGCCCAAAGGTCATCCACCGCTGCACTTCTATCAGCTTATCGTGTGGCGCTACATCGCGACGGTCGCATCTTACTTCTTTCTCTCTCTCGTCTACTCCTTTGTCAGCCTCGCCTACCTTATGCCCATAGACCGTCCTACTGCCTCCCACAATCAGCATGCCGGTAACCCTCACGCGTATAGCAGAGGTACCTTCTTGGTATACTGGATGGGAAATTGGATTGGAATGATTGCTTTTGGCCTTGCGAGCGAGAATATAGCCATGCTGCTGGGCTCCCCTTAGACGGCGTTGTGGCTCATTATCTAGGTTATCAGCAATGTCGCCACTGGGTTTTATGCCCTCGAGCTTGCACCGAGCTTTTATCGCTGGGGCTATGGTTGGCCGATGCACAATATCGTCGAGCTCACACGGTCAATCCTGTTCGATCTGCATCCACGAGTTGGCTTGAACTTTGGAATCTTATTTGCCTGGGCTGTGGTAGACTCAATCTTCTTTCCGCTTTGCTGTTATTATATAAAGTGGAACACTGCGCGGGTTCGCAAAAATGCAGCCAAGGCCGAGGCGGATTGGCATGCCAAGATGGACAAAGAGAGAGAAGACCCCGGCCTATTAGCAAGGGTCACTACGCTCAAGGATAAATAGGAAGGATAGTGCAAGAACGTCGCAAGTCATGATCTTCCCATAGATCGCACGGAACATGTTCCCTTGTACCCCCCCAATCCTAGTCATCCTGAACACATCGCGGCAACGCACGAAAGGTAGGCCAAGGAAAGCTCGATGCAAGCTACCTCTAGACTTTTGCCTTCCAGTCCCAGCCTACCAGCGACACCCTAGTAGCAAGTAAAAGAAACCCTCCTACAAAGAAAGACAGACCCGCCCAAACATTCGCATACGTGTAGTTGCCATTGTGGCTCTGGATGATCGCTCCAGCTAGTGGCGGACCTGTAAAACTCGATATACTCACCACGGTGAAGGCCATGCCCATCCTCACCCCAGACTTCTTCAGATCTCTCTCCTGACTCATACTTCCGATCACCGCAGGCCAAAGCGCCTGGATAACGGCGCTCCCGCTTCCATATATGACAGCAAATACGTACAGGGTGACGATGGAGTTGATTCTAATCCATACGAACATCATGATACCACAGACAAACGCGAACGGTATAAGAACGTTAAGCCCACCGATCTTGTCGGCATAGTAGGTCGGCAGTAGGCGAAAGATAAACCCCATGCATACTTGCACGAGAAGCAGATTGATACTTTGCTGGTAACTGGCACCAAGAACATTTCGCGCATAACTTCCAATGTAGAAGAAAGCGAAATACAACCCCCAGAAACTGAAAAAGGCACCAGCACAGTACAGAGCATATGGCAGTTCCGTGAAGCTCGCCCAGTCGACCAATGGACCGCTTTTCCTGGGAGGGAGCCGGGTACGGTACAAGCCGATGGTGATGGCATTCATGAGCAACATGATAAAGCCGATGATGCGTATCGTCCATGGAAAGCCTAAGCTGGGTAGACATTGCTGCACGATAACCGGGAAAATGACGCCCCCAGTGCAGGACCCCAGCGCTGTGAAGCCCAGCGCAAAAGCACGACGCTTGACAAAGTAAGTGGAGACAAGGGCCATGGACGGACAGAATTGCAACCCATTTGCAATTCCCAGACATACGCCCTGAGAGAGAAAGACATGCCAAACACTTTTGCTCTCCGCCAAGGTAAAGATACCGAGTAGCTGAAAGCACGCACCAGCGATGTAGACCGGGCGAAAAAGTCCAGCGTCCGTAGCACGGCCTGTAAAAGTGCCGAGGAAGAAGAGAAGGAATACCTGAAGCGATCCAATCCAGGAAATGGTCGAGGAAGCTATGCCGAGTGTGTTTTCGTAGTAGGTCTGATACACGCCGAATGACGTGAAGAAGCCAAAGGTGGTCAGGATAGTTAGGTGCGTGCATAGGACTTGGGTCCAAGCTGTGAGGCCACCATCGGGAGCGGGGCCTGGGTCGAATGAAGCTGCCGATCGACGCGAAAGTACGCGGGCGAGAGCAGGCTGGCTGGGCTTGTCGTGTGTGTGCTGTGCATCTTGATGGCGAGCTTCAGCATTCAGGGTGGCTTCTTGTATCTCAATGTCGCGCGCGCCAGGCCATGTCTGAAGGTTGCGACCCATGACGGTGTTCAAGTCTGCAACCTCCTTCGCGTCGACGCGTTGACTGGCCATTTGTGCAGGGTAATCGCGATAAAGACTAACTACGGGCGAAGAAAGACGTTCAATACCGTGGGGGATGCTAGTGAATAGAAATCTAGGACGTGCAGAACGAGTTGGTTTTCGTAAGCCTGTTAACCTTTAGCGTCTCCGGGAATAAGACAGTTGCATAGTATTACCTAATGCACGTAAGCGCGTAGATAAGGTACGTAAGATAGGTCTATCTAATATATAGTAGTAAAGTATAGTTCTAAGATATTTAATAAAAGAATTAAAGCCTTTTAATAAATCTAAAAGTAAACTTTTTTAAATAAATATATTATAAATGTATCTAAGTTATTACTAAGATTAATACTAAAAATAAAATATATACTAAAATATACAAAAGCTAAAGTTACTATTAAATCTTTATTATAGATTTTTAAATTTATTAACTTTCTAAAGTATAAAATTTACTTTAGTATAAAAGTAGAATTATACTATAGCTTTGTATATAGTACTATAATTATTTACTTCTAGTCTAAAATACTAACTTTTTAGTAAATATTTTATAGTCTACTTATAAGCTAGCTAGTATAAGCTTTAATTAGCTATATAGTTTATACTATATATTATATATTTATTATATTACTTTTATTTTAATTTTTCTACTTCTTCTTAGTATTATAAAAATTTTATATACTACTTTATATTAATATTCTATTATAATAAGTATTTTTTCTTATAGTATATATAGTAAGTTAATTTAATATATTATATTATATTACTACTATAAGTATAGCTATATAAGATTATAATATCTATTAGCTTTACTTATAGAAATACTATACTAAAGATATTATATTAATCTACTATATTACTTTAGAAAATACTAATATACTATAATTATATTATTTAAAATAGCTATATATACTTTATAAACTAAAGTAAATAGCTTTTAAACTTATATTCTAAGTTATTTAGATTTAAAAATTTACTTTATAAAAGAAAAAGTAATATACTTAAGTACTATCTATTTTTAGAGCTAGTTTATTTAGTAAATAAGTTATTATATATTTCTTAGTAGATTCTAACTTCTATAGCTACTATTCTACTGTCTAGATAAACTAACACCTTTTATAGTATTTAATAAGCGTGTATTCTAGCACTTTAACTCTCTATTTAGTTTATTCTATATTACTAGTTCTACTTACTAAAAATAGCCTACTTATAATATTTTATTTAACTATCTATATTTAATTAAGTAATAAGAACTTCTTATATATTTAAAGTTTAAGAATAAGTAAAGACTATTTTAGCCTCTAGGCCTCTAATTATTTACTTTACCTTATAAAACTAAATATATTACTACTATTCTAAAAGAAACTTTAGTAGAAACTAGCTACTAGATAGTTTAATTAGTCTTTTACCTTTATGTCTAAATTTAATAATTAATTTATATATTAGAACTACTATAAGCTTCTACTAGAGTTTTCTCTAGCTTTACTCTATTTAAGTATAGTTTACTATCTTTTAGGTTCTAATAGCTATACTCTTACTTAAATTCTTCTAAAGATATTAGAATTAGTTAATAGTGTACTCTTATAGATTTCTACTTCTATTTA